>NW_024884711.1:35798084-35878039 GCF_019232065.1 Centrocercus urophasianus
TTAAAAAAAAAAAAAAAAAAAAAAAAAAGAAGGAAAAAAAAATACCATGAAGTTTTAAAACAGAAGGAGCTGGATATATAAATATCAGCAAAAAGTAAAAATAAACAAACTTGATATAAAATACTAAGATTATTTATGCCAAACTATTCTTCTTTAAATTTTGAACCAAAATCAAAATTGTGAAAGGTCTAAGTAGATGAAAAGTCCTTCATTGTTTAGATAATGAGTCATGATAGCTGCTGGTTGTAAGTGCTGCTGTTTTTTCCGATGGATGCAGGGCTGATCTCTGCACTATGGACAGATTTACTCAGTGTTCATGGCCAAAATGTAAGCATCATAATGGCCTTAAATTACTCCAGAAGATGGTGAGATTGGGTATTAGAAAAATATATATTCTCAAGAGGAGTAGTGAGGTATAGGCACATGCTACCGAAGGAGTGGTGGAGTCACCATCCCCAGAGATATACAAGAATCATGGAGATGTGGCACTGAGGGGCATGATTGAGTAGACATTGTAGAGATGGACTGACAGTTGTACTGGATGATCTTATTAATTTTTTCCAACCTTAATTATTCTATGATTCTATGATCTGCATGACTTTTCCCCGACAACCTCATTACTACAAACACACCTGTATGAGAGCTCTGAGGCCCTTTGAGACTCTCTGAATTTATGTGGTGGAAACATCATTCTTCACCTTGCATTTTGTGTTGGTGATTTTTTTTGTTTTGTTTTGTTTTTTTGTTTTTTTTGGTGCTCTGTTTTTGTTTTATAGATATTTCTCATGTAGTAGTTTTTTTTCCTAAAGAGAATACTCTTACTTTCTTAACTGTTGTTAAATTAAACCATTCACAGTGTCTCAGAGTGTAAGCAGAGTGTGAGATAAGTAAGAGCAGTGGGCTTTAATTTTCACCAGGATAGATCCGGCAGAATACTGATGGCAGCAAAGGGAAGGCACCCAGGAGAAGTTGCTGGATAGGAAACCTGATACAGGCCAACAGCGTCAGATATTTTTATTGGTAATATATGCATACTAATGAGTAGAAAATAAGAAGCATGGAGCCAGATAAACAGTTTCTGTGTGCCAGGGTCTTCATGGAGTGGAAAGCAAGGCACTACACTGGAGCAATTATCACAGAATAGTCTCATTTTATTTCTATTTTCAGCAATCTGGGAGGGTAGGTTTTCTTCCTGCACTTCCAGCTGTCTCCCTTGATTTGACTAGCTGTAAGCTGAGTCACTGGGGCTTGGTGCAGTGCCGAAGATACTGACTTTAATTAGGTCTTGTCTAATCCTGAGCGATTCTGTCACAGGATTTTATTTGTTAATGGCTACTATCAATTTAGTGTTTGCTATTCTACCCAATGTGAACATTTTATCAATTTACTTGTAAAAAAACAAAAGTAATCATTATATTTTGTCTTCTCAGCAACAGCATTAAATATTTTTCTGTGGAATTCTCAGTCACTGTAGTCTGATTGAAGTGGAAAAATTTCCTGCAGTTTATCATGCTTAGGGTGATATTAAAGGTAACAGTGCTATCTGCTGTATTCTGGTTACTATCATACTACTAAGATCTGCTTAAATTTAAGAAGTGTTTGAGTCCAAAATTACTGTTCTACCAATCTGTAGAATACACAGACAGAGAGAATAATTCCTCTTCTGAAGGTTGTCATATGATTTCCACGTTCTTTTATCTTCTAACTTGAGGAAAAAAATACCATTTCCAAACTCTCAGTGGCAGAAAAAAATTCAGATCTGACAAAAATTGTCTGACAAAGTTTAGCGATTTTCTTATTTTATATTTAAAATAAATAATAACAATGAATTTGAAAGGAAAAGGAAAACAATGAATTGTTCTTTTAAAAAGAAATTAAAAATCAAGTGTTACAATGTCGTATGGAATTCCTTTTTTCTCAAGAACAGAAAAGCAAAGAAAATTCATATTTCAGAATACCTTCATTTTTACAATAAATATTGAAAATTTTATTTAACAAATCTATTTTGTTAGAAATATCAAAACCCACATTATATATATTAAGTAGATCAAAATACGTTCATAATTTCTTCCAATTAGACATGATACATTTTTAGACATGATCCACACAGAGCCACTTGCATTAGCCAAGACAGAAAAAGCCGTGGGCAATGCTTATGCATTACTTTGACCCTTAAATCAGGGATCTTGCCCTAAACTAGCTTGACATGTTTAAAAATATTCATGATGAGTATTTCACTCTCTTAGTAGCTGCTATCAGAACTGCCAGCAGATGGTGCCTTGGCTAAACCTCTACTGCCAAGCAAACACGGAGTATATTTTTAGAAACATATTCAAACAAATTCCCCCAGACTATCTGCTAATATTCACTTCTCGATATCTGAGATGATTGTGAACTAAAAGGTAAGCATGTTGTTATTTATTAAAGAAAAATGGATGCAAGCAGTAGAAGATACCAGAAGCGTGAGTCTTAAAATGGCAATGATTTCTTTATCTGACTGAATGACAAAATGTACTGGATGAAAAGAATGAAGTATATGTTCAAGGATGTCAGTCAAGTTTCATCACCTCTAAATGGAGGTAGTGACCTTTAGAAAGTTTGTTGGTAATAAATGTAGTGTGGAGAAGGACATATGGAAGAGCAAGGAAGAATGTATCTGTGGAGACTGACCACTGATGAAGTCAGTTTTGCACCTCTCTTTCAAAGTAGACGTTTGTAGAGTCTATTGGCAGCCTGTTTTTTCAGATGAAACTCAGACAACTGTCTTTTGCAATTTAATTCCTATTTTATTCCTTGAAATTTGTTGGTTAGTGTTGCACTTATTCATGTGCCACTGTTTACATGCAAGCAAGATAGTAGAAATGATTAGAAAGAAGTTTAAAAAAGAATAAGTGAAATAATCAGTGTCACCTTTATAATAACTGTTTTCAGATTTTATAAGATCTACTTGAGAATAATTATTTTACTGATCAAAATGAAAAAAAAAGGCAGAAAAGTAACCACTGCTACAAATCAGAGGGTGATGGTGGAAACAAACGCAGTATAGAAAGGAGAAGACCTTTTTAAGCCGCATTTTAAGCCTAGTGCAACCTCCTACAAGCTACAAGATTATAGAAACTGTTTTCAGTTGTAAGTCAAAATGATCTCTGCATGCCATACCCAAGTTTAATAAGCATTGTAAGATTTAATGACATTTGTTCAGTCTGAGAAGTAGACTGCAATAAGTGGGACATCTATTAAAATATTGATTTCTGTTCCTACCAAGCTACATTATTTCAAAGTAAACTGTTTACCCAATCCACTGAACTTGTGCAACGAGTCTGGAAGAGATGCAATAAATTGCAGTAGAAACATATTTTAGAGATAAATATGTTGTAAGGAATGTGCCTATTCTTTGGACATTGAAAGGATGATTTTTTTAATTTATTTTAAATTTATGGCAACTTCTGTTTTGGCAGTTTCTGAAAAAGCTTCTTAGTTCAGACTCATTCTGATGCAGTAGCTTTTAGAAACTGAGCTCGCAGGACAAAATACAGCCAGCTTTAAGGAAAAGTAGGTTATTTATGAACTGCAAGCAACAGTTCAATATTTCAAGTCCATTAGTCATTTACTCATATCAACTTTAAGCCCATCCAAGGCAGATTTATGAATGTAGTTCGTAACAAACAGTAGTCACTTTCCACTTCTTAAATCTGTTTAACATTTGCAGAAGTTCAAAAAAATTGCCATGTACGCGCTGAGGGGATTGGCATGTTGTGTCTTTCATATACATGACATAACGACTAAAATACATTTTAAAATAAAAGGCTGGCAACAAGTAACAGATATTTGGTTTTGACAAAGTGCTGAAAGCTTGTAATTATGTGAAGATGTACAGAAAAAAAAAAACTGCTGGAGAAATTTGCTTGTTTGTTTGTTGTTCCTATTTATAAGAATAAATATTCCAAGAATGGTGTAAATTTATTGGCATCGTTAGACATTCTTGCTATTGTTACTGAAGAATTGAGCATTTTAAATAATTGATTTGTTTGCATTGCATTACTTTTATCTTTGGATATTCAGCATGTTTCAGAGGTTTGAGAGTGCTAGGCCATCATTAGTTTGATGATAATGACCAATAGTAACAAGGACTAATAAGGGTGACTTAGTCACTAAAGCTGTTAAAGTGATCAGTGGGTCTCCACTTGAACATTATGAATTAGCAGCTGATGAGGAATTCTGAAGCAGAAGCAGAATATAAGAGCGGCAAGATAATGTGGTTGGAAGGTATTACTAAAGCTGACATCATGTCTCTTACAGCCAGACATGTAGAGCAGCACAGTACCATATGTGCCAGATTTGAACAGTGCTGGCATCATTACAAGTTTGAAATGAAAAAGAGTCTCACTAATTGCGGAATAATATTTCATGAGAAGCTTGAAAACCCCAGTACTCTGATTTTATTAGACTCTTCCAGTTCTAGCCACGAGTGCAGTTCCCAGTAGCAGGAAACCACAGCCAGTTCCTGAAAATTCCCTATACCCATCAAACTTGGAGATATGAGAGAGGATCTCTCTCAGATTTTATTAAGATTATAAATGCAAACAATAAATGATAATATTAAAAACAAGCAAGCAAAACCAGTTATTCCCCCAGAAAAAAGACATTTGGAAAACTAAACAACTGATGCCATTACATGGGCTTCCTGGTATCTTCACATTCCACTTCCTAGCATCTGAAGGGATAGGTACTCAGCTAAGGGGGATGTCAGTGTGTTTTAAGTATCCCACTGCTTTCAATAAAACTATTGTGGAACTAAGGAAATATATAAATGCCTTTATGGTCTGAGATGTAGGTGGCACTCTGGTGTCTAGTTCACACTCTGACTTACGTATGAATTAACCAGAAAAAGAGAAAGGGTAAATGAAAGGAAGCAAAGAAATTGTAAACTTATTCACATAAACTAACAGTCTGGTCCACCAAGAAAGTTTGGAGTTCTTATTTCAGAAATTGTTCAAATTGAAGTGTTCAAATTGTTAATTTATAAACCAATTCTTATGTTTTTTTATTAATTTAAAATTTTAATAATATAAACAAAGATGAAAGAATAAGAAACACAACAGAATTTCGAAGTTGGCACAAATCTAGCATTACTAAGCCACATTAATGTAATTACTCCTAGTCTATCTTCTGTTCTGAAATACTGCAGGCTAAGCTATAGAATTTCTAGTAATTGTGTTGGCACAGAACTACTTTCACTGATGAATAACATGGAATACTATAAATGCTGGTGCTCCTAACCAGTATTTCAGCAGATAATCTAGTAGGACTGATTGCAAAGGAAAGACCACTGGAAGAAGATGAATAATTACCAAAAATACCTACAGTGGTAGGTCAATAGAACATGAAAGAAATAGTAATTATTATTGGTAATTATATTTAAAGGTTTTTGATAATAAAGCTTCTGAGGAAACTCTTCAGCAAAATCTGCGAATGTGCCACAATCCATTGCAACTTAGAGTGAAGATATATATTAAAAAAAAAAAGCTAAAAAGGAGAGGAATAAGGTAAACAGCATTCAGGTGCTGTAGCAATTGCACCATTCTCTCTGTTTTACAGTTCCATAACTTTCCTTGGATTTTCAGTGATGAAGGTTGCGAGATCAGCAAAAATCAAGCAAAAAAAAAGAAATGGGTCCTTGCAGTACTATACTGTCATTTTGGTCACACAGCTCTAATTTTATGATGTTACAGGTTCTTCCCTCTGTGTCTCTGCTATTGAATACAGTGTGAAGCATTTTGTGTTAGAGAGATTATTGTAAATTTCAAGACCAGACTGGCATTTGAAATAGTTTTAAATTGAATTTCAGATGTATTTTCAAAACTACTCAACTAAGCATGGTAGGCTATTACTCCCATGAAGTGAGTGGGAGGTTATTTCTGAAGGCTAGATAAATGGGGTTGGCTTTGCTTTTAACATTACTCTCTTCATAGCTAAATGATAAGAACAGGCTCCTACAGTTCTTACCCTGTTTCCTGGAAAACCTGGAAGACATAGAACTATCTTGGGGTGGTTGAGGAGCAAAAAGAAACTCTCTCTGTAATTGTTTCTTTACATTTCTTTTTTCAATTTGCTTTTAAATCAGCATTCAGAAAGGCGCTGTATACTAACAGACCACAAATTACCAAATAACAAAATAAAAAAAAACCTCAATAGGTTAGAAACAGAGTTGTGTGCTCCAGGAGGGTTCTTTAAAACCACAACTCCATTTTTTCAAGATTGCTTACAAGTAAAAGTACTTTACCATACTTTGGCTCTTCCTCCCTGAAAATCACCAGCTGGCTCACAGCTGGGAGATTTGCAGCCATGGAGAAGGTTTTGAGTGACGTATGAAAACATATGCCAACTTCATCATAAAACCTTGTTTTAAGCATCAGCCTCTGCTCTGGGAACAGAGGTGGCCATTTGGTACCTCCTGTCTGGGAGTTGACAAGCAGCTCCTGATAGCCAGGCATCTGTCACTGGCACGCATGGACGGTGAGATACACCATCCAGATTCGGAGATAGCTGGCTCCTGCATTTGTGCAGAACAGCTCTGCTTTCAATAAGAAATGATTCTGAAAAATTTACCATCCCAATTCTCTTCGTTTGAGGACAGACTGGCTGCTTTGAAAGGGAAATAACTCCAAGAATTATATGACTTTCCTAGTGCCTAAGAGCACTTGAATGGAGGATTAATCTTTAAATATGTAGGCCATGAATAGAGCTAGGCTTGCAATACAGAAAAAGTACAAGGGAAATATTTTCTTCCCTTCTGAAATGCCAGTCAAGGAGAAGTACTGGTGCCAGGGCTGCAGCCCATCACATAGGAAGGCAGCACAGGTAGAGGTGCTCACTCAACATCTGCTCTGATTTCTTACACTGATTTTCTACTGATCATGGTACAGGGAGACTTGCCCTGCCCTGCTCCTCATTGCAGTGAACCAGAGACCTTTCAGAATCAACAGTTTTGCTCCAGAAGCTCATGGTTCTGGTGTCCTTATAAATAAAAGAAGCCCGTAGCCAGAAGTGTGCTTCTAGGAGGGAAGGACAAGCACACATGACACTTGCGGAATTTTCAGTCTCCATCTATTTTCATTTCAGATATATATTCAGTTCCCACACACGACAAAGTAAATATTGCCTAGGTAAGCAGATTTTGGGCAAGTTTTGTTCAGTCTTTGAGAGGGTGGAAACTACAATAGAAACGTATAGTTTGAATTGATCAGATGATATAAAATGCTCTACTGTTGTTATTGGACATGAGGATTCATGTATGTGAAACACTGTTCAAAGCTGGTCATTATTTTCAGGTTTTCATTTGTGTTCTCACCCAAAAATGTGTGTGTTTATCAATTAATTTATGGTAAAACAATTACAAATTTTGTCAATGTGAAAAGAAAATGTATTTATTTTTTCATCTTTATCTGAGGTAATTTCAAAGATATGACAAGTGGTTTCAAAATACATATTTAGTGGAAGGAATATTGGATTTTATAAAGCAGCTATATTTTGTGCTGTAATTTTTCTTTATTCTTCGGGTGATTTCCTTCTCTTCAAGAGGGGACAGTACTAATACTTCATCAGCTAAGATTGGAATTAATTATTAATAGTAGTTTTAGTAGCCATATTGTTTGATGTTGAAGATGAGTGATGATTATATCAGAAATCAAACTACGTCTTCTGGTCATACTGTTACTCTTGTGTTTATTTAGCTGCTTTTGTTGAATAGTGATGAACAACATTCACACGGTTATCACCAGTAAGACTGAGGCACCAAAGAGTCTGGAAAACAGCAGATTTTTGTCACAAAGTCAAATGAATAAGTGTAACCTGTTTAGAAAATTTAGATCCTCAGCAAATATAAATGAAGGTGATTATGCTAATGTCATTGACATTCTGTTGAACTTCGTCACTGTGAAATTTCTCAAAGCATTTCCGTTTCCATACCTACAATTGTTACAAATCTAACACCTTGGCATAGAAGTATCATGTAAGATTGCGCTGTTAATATCAAGTACATTTCATCAGTAAGAGTCATCTAGCAGTTCAAAAGCTCTGGAGAAGCATGAAATTATTGATTAACTCCAAACACTAAAATACAGTGCTTACATTTCCCTGGTATTGTGAACAAATAACAAAGTAAATAAACAATTGAAAAACAAACAAACAAAAAGCCAACCCAACCCTGATTACCTCTGTGATGTTCTATAAAAAGGGTAATAATTAAATAAATAGGCTCATGCTGGCAAGCCAGATGTACTGTTACCAGAAGATGGCAGTGATGTCTTATTACACCTTTAGTCACGATGACATTTACAAGAATAACCTAATTGCTGTATAGTTATATCATAGTAAAAAAGGAACACTGGTATAATTAAACCAATTATCTCCTGGTATCTTTAGCCCTCTATTTGGTGTGGTAAAATATTTCAGTAATTTTCAATTCTGTTACTTCTATTTTTAGAGAAAAGTTGTTTTTGGAATCCAGCAAAGCTCTAACAACATGAATAAATTTTTTAGTTATAGCATTAACAAACAGCTTACACACCTTAATTTCAATTATTTCTAAATTTGTGAAATCTGGATGGTGGCCATTTTCCTGTCACTCATTAAATATGGGCAATTCTTATTTGCTTCCATTTTGTGCTAATTTAAGGGATCTGTGAAACAATAATAGAAAATGTAGTAATAGTTATTTTCCCATAAACACTACAATTTATTTTATTTTATCCACCTTGTGTCTGTATGTGCAAGTTCCCAGATGCTAGACCACAAACCATTTCATTAGAGAGAAATTCCCCAATCTCAGCAGAATAATTCTGTACTTGCAAAATGTCTTTAATTTCATGTAGCAATGAGAGACTGACAGTCATTCTCTATCCCAGATGATGCAAGGAACTATAAAGAGAACATCAAGGTTTCTGTTTTTAATTTCATAGGTCACAGAATTATACCATCCAGAACTAGGTGAATGAGTGATTTGTGGAAGGTATGCAGTGCCTTTTGCCATAAATCCTGTCACCTTACACTCTTCATTGTTTCAGCAAGAATGAGTCTACTACTGCAGTGCTTCTGTGAACTGGAAGTCTTTCAGACCAAAGGTGATGCTGCTTATCAACAGTGCAACACTAATGACACGATCTGCCCATCTATGTTTTTCTTAGCCAAACAGGTTTTAATTAGAACTGTGTAAATGAACTTAAACCGTATTATTTGCAATAACACTGACTTAAGGGCTTTCCTTTGTCAGTTATAGGTTCCCTAAGCTCCTTTTTGCTATGTAAATGTGAAAATCCAAACCTTAGCAATGGATTGGAAGCGCTGATTCTCCTGAAGTCCCTTAAGCAAACTGAACACTGAGCTGCCATGTCAAGCCCCTTAAGTCATTTAAAGGAATTTGAGAATTCAGCACACTTGAGGTAATTTCCTGGCTATTCATCTATAATGTCTACAGCCCATTCCAATTTTTGACACACAGATATATTATAACCAAGCCTGATCCGCCTGCATAAACAGTAAACTCTCTTGAAAATGTAAAATGTGAAGAAATGGGCTTTCTCAGTACTTTTAGAAAAGAAGATAAATCATATTGAACTTGAAATAACATATGATCAGATCTTCAATGCCTGAATACCTGTGCATGTTTTTATCTAAGAACTGAACGCAAAACATGTTGATAATGCAACAGTGTTAATTCTTGAAATTATTACAATGTTTGCCAAGTAACTAAACACTTGAAGCAATCCTACCGCACAATTAGTATTCATTTTTGTCTAACATAAGCTTTGCCTATTAATTTATAGACATTTACTTTAGTCCTTTTCAGAGTATTTTTGGCTTCATTTGAATTTACCAGGTTGCTGGTGTATTTTAAATTATTCAGCTTTCTGGAGGAACAGATATGTCACAGAAAAGATTTAAAAAAAAAACAAACTGGGAATTGGAAGCTTTTAAAAGATCAAGGGTGGCAATGCAAAGATGTAGGTCACATAAAATTTAAAGTTCATGGAACACACTAAAGGCTTTTAAATACCTCTCAGCAGGAAATCTATGAGTGAGTAGGACTGCAGGCCCTCACTGTATGGAAATGTCTTTATATTATGAATAATTCTGAACTCCAAAATGCTCATACAGCTCCAAATCTTTCTTCTTTCGCCAGCAACTGAAAATATGAAGTTTTGTTGGGCTTCTCATCAGAAAAAGCATAAACCCAAGTAACTATAAAATAATTTAATAAGCTTTCTGAAGTTAAGAAAAATCCTTGAATATTCTTTTTTAAAGGTGAACAGAACAGCTTGGTGGCTGAGGAAGGCTGCTTTAGAAAGATCTTCATATGTGCTGTATTTGAAATAGGAAACTTTTCCTTTCCAAATATTTTCATAGATGATAGCCTTTCTTAGCCTATTTGAACTAGCACTAATATTTTTTTATCATACCTATTGTGTTTCAGAACCCACTTCAAGACTTTCTTTTTCCTCCAGCATGGTAGCTAGTGTGATTGAAGCCATACAAGCTCCAATTATACAACTCAAAGTCCAGCAATGAAATCTTAAAAAAAAAGCCATTTCCTTTACTGTTCTACCTCTCCTGTATTGTTCTTCGTATTTTGAAAGCTCAAACTATTTCTACTCCCAGGAAATTATATAAATTTAATTTTTGTACTTTTTTGGAGGAAAAGCAATTAAAAAAATGAAAATTCCATGTAACATTAAGATTACTTTGTAGGTGCTCTTCACAGAGATAATCAGAATTTCCCATTCTGGATAATGCTTGTGATTGTAGTTTTGTTAGAGAAACATACTCATCCTACTCTGGTTGCATCTGTCAGTGATGTCATTTTGAAGGAAGAAAGTTTAAATGAAATATTTTGGTGGTTGTGCATAAACTCAAATCATATAAAAAAACTCTCTGGTTGGAATCATTTATGCCAGTCTCTACTGTGTTTTTGTCTAATAAAACAATGAAATGCGAAGTTCACTTTCTGATGACTGAAGAATTGGAATATGCAGAAAACAAAAAAACTGACAGAGCAAATCACCTCAGCTGTTGGCTATAAAGGAAAATGGAATATGGAGACTGTCTCTGTTAAAAAAAAAATCTGTTACTAAAGAATCATTTCTACATTCTGGAGACTTCTTTTGAAAAACGATGACCCTGGTAACTGGGCAGACAAAGAATACGTTATTAGTGAGCATTAACTTCAGGACTGCAGCCAAGGGACAGATATTAGAAAATGAATAAAACACTAAAAATCTCTTTCTCTCTCAAGGTTGTGGAAATATAATGGCAAATTCATTAAGAAAAACCATACAATTGTGTGCTACTACCTTGTCAGTTCATAAGCTAAGAAGGGTTACATGGGGTCAACATTTGCATGCAACCCTTTCGTGGGAGTATATGGATCAACAAACTCCAAACTGTGTGGACTAAAAGCTAGACACATTGTTCAACAGTATCAAGGGGATAATATCCTCTTTTTGGGCAGATTCTATTGTCTGTTTCTTAGGTAGTTTAAATGAAAGCCAAGTTTTATAGTGGAAATTCGTGTTCAGTACAGGAAAAGAATTGCTTACTGCACAAAGAGAGGGTCTACTAAAGAATAATAGGCTAAAAGCTGAAAATAGGAAATTCTTCATGGTGACGTTTACTGGATAGATTCCCAAGATAAATGGTAAGGCAGGATTTTCAATGTAAATCTGGGCTGCATTACTGAAAATTTCTAGAATTATAGAGACAATTGGAAAAGATAGATATGTACATGACAAGGTATTATCCCACGTTCCAGGAAAATATCTCAGCCATTTGTTTCCAGTACGAACACAGGTAAATACCTTGGAACATATCAGTGTAATGCAGGACTGTTCAACCTAGCTTGTGTTCTGTGACTCTGGAAATCTGACTTCTCTAATCATTTTAACGTATGCTTTGGATACCAATTTCTGTACCTTAATTAACCTCTTAAACTCATATTTTTAAGCATACTTTCTGGACTCTGCCTACAGTCAATGGGAAAAGAGAGAAGCAATTTTTAAGGTGGAGTTGGATGTTAGCATTTTTATATGCTATCTGTGGACTTCTTTCCAGATGTGTCTGTTTTTCCGTGGACTGTAGAAGAAGCTTGATGAGTATCTTAGGATAGATGCATGGCTTTTCAAAGATTAATGTGAACATGAATCTCATCCTCAGTATCTCAATTCTCCATCTGCCCTCAGAGAATATTGACATATGCAGGACAATCTCATAGGAGCTCTGACATTCTACAAAGCTATAGATTTTGCGTGTTTTTTGTTTCTTTGCCAATATTCGAATATAGTTCAAAAGGTCTACATGCACAACATAACTAAAATTGCTATTTCAAAAGTGGTCGATGATTTGTTATTATATTTGCAGTCTTTAGTGCAGTAACATTCACTCCCATGTAATTAACAGCATTGCTGTAGTCATCGTAATTATTTGAAAAGAACAGTAGTGCAACTTCACAGCTGTCTTTTTTCCTGTAGACTGTATTTCAACTATATCTTTAGACATGGAAAACACTGACCAGCAATATGAAGTATAACACTATATGCAGGATTTTTTTTCACTGAATCCACTGGTTTAATGAGGAAGACTGTTATTCTCTCAACTGCTGCAAATCATTCTGACAGTTGACAAAAAATGGAGGATGAATTCACTTGCTGTCTCTTCAGTTCCCTCTCTGATGTTTTTAAACTTGAATTATAATAGTATCCCATTTCCCTGACCTGTATAAGGAATGTAGGCTCAGTTACTTTTTCGTTTTAAAAGTCAGAGATTCCAGCTGGTAACAGCAGCTTTTTGGCTCTTTGAAGTACAGATAACAGATAATATTAGCTTTACAAAAGCCCAGCAACATTTATTAAATTTTACAAGCCTTCTTTCTAAATACACAATATCGTTTAAAAAACTTGATCTAAGGGGGATTATGAGAAATGGAGTGCAGTGAGAGCAGAGAGACTGCTGCCTGGTACAGTTCAGAAGCAGTAGTGAACACATGGCAGAGTATTTTGTTCTCCAAGCAATTTTCATTTGCTTCTTTATTAGTCGTTTTTAGGTACGCTGTACAGTTTGAAAATGAGAACAGTGCTAATCTCACAAGATATATGTGTATGCTAGAATTGATCTACCAACTTGAGGCATTCGCTGACTTGGTGTCCCAGCTCTCTATCTCTGATTTTTTTCTTCTTTTCTGGAAATGATGATAAGGAACAGTCACTCTGAGAGGTAAAAAGGACAGCTTCCTTTGAAAAGGTAAACACATACCCGTACAGAGAAAATTCGATGGCTATTTTTTCTCTTTTATGGGCATAACTGAAGTTAAAAAAAAGGGGTTCTAACACTTTTCAGGGAGGTATAAAGAGAAAAAGTAGAAACACATCTGCATTCTTAAACTTAGGATTAATGCTTAGGTGGGTATTAGGCCTCTAGTGAGAATATGGAGTAGCAATGATTGGCAATACCCAGTTCCTTTAATGTAAAATTATATTAATCATTTTGTATAGTAATAGTTAAATAATCTGTTTGAGTTTTCAGATTCTACATCTTATAGGAAGAGCGCGCAAACAGTAGTACTGACTAAAAGAGATAGGACTCTGAAAGTCAAAGATATTCTCCTTCTCTTCATTTTTCACTCCTCAGGGAAAGTCCTCTGCTTGCAGCACAAACGGTTAAGAGGTTGAAGCCAAACCTCTGAGAAGATGAAGGTACAGAGTGGGCATTTAATCTATGATCTCCCTATGCAAGATAGATATACAAATTGAATGGTCAGAAGATGGCACAAAGGTTAGCTATCATGCCTATGCTCAGTCATTTATAAAATATATAATAGAATATTCAATTTTATTTGATGTTTAAATAGTTCTTCCAAGTCATACTTTATGTCAGTGTACATTGAAATGTTATCAAGTACAGGAATGACTGTGATGAAAAGGAGAGAGGACAAGTCCAATGCCCTCTCTTTCTTTGGAGATTTACGATTAACACTTAATTGTTATTAGAACAGAAGAGAACATGAACAATCATCTATATAATCATATGTTCAAATAGAAAAGGTGTTTCTATCGTGCTTTTTTGAGGGAGAGGAGTGAGGGATGGAGTAGTCTTTAGACAGTGTAGATAATCTAGTCAGATCTACTTTCATGTCAGCAGAATACTTTTAAATGCATCAAGCTTTAGAGCAAAAAAATATTAAAAGAAAAACAAAGTGATGATAAAAATGTTCACTAACACTTTTATTAAGTTTATTAAGATGGCAGTTGTAAAATAATTGACTGATGTAAAATTTCTGGTGAATATGAGTTTCAGATAAAGATGCCTGATACATGTAGAATTCCCTAGCTGACCTGCTTACGAATACTTGCCCCAGCAAAGACACAGAAAAGATTTAAATGTGGAATATTCATTGTACCTGTAAGGACTATAGTACATATATACCTGTATCTTTAGGGAAATAGCTGGAAATGTAAAGTAATTCTTATGTCTTTTGTTCCCTCTCTGTGTAATCAATCAGTAAATTAAGGATTTCTGGTGCTCATGTGCCCCTGAAATCTATGTAAAGTTCTGTCATTAGGCAACTATAGCTGTGGTTTCTGGGTAGCCCTAGGTCTAAAGGAGTACTTTTTTTTCCCTGGGTAATTTTTTCCACAGAAGAACCCCTCACCCCTTCCAACACAGGCTTATTTGAATGGAAATTTGAATGGTACATTAGGTGCTTGGCTGAGCAATGGAATATCTGCCAGTTCGTCATGCCAAATGATCAAATTCAGCACAATAAAAAGGGTAGTGAGCAATACATTACAGCCGAGTCACAATATGTTATAGTATGATGCATGCAAGACTTTTTTTCCAAATTCAGACTTCCTTTTGGTATTTATTTATTTATTTATTTATTTATTGCACATTGGTAGATAGATATGCAAGCTCTGTGATTGTGACTGCTCTTTACCCTACCACTTATATCAAGTTTACAGAAGGTATTCTGGACGTAAGTTTGCTGAAGCTGCAGCAACCTTATTATGTCTGTATGCCTAACCAGCAACAAATCTGTTTTACTCTTTACATCAGCTCCACTTCACCTAATAGTCATAGATCAACATGGGCAATTATACGTGAAATTGTAAGATTTCTTGATTTATTTTCTCATAACTCTCAACTGTACTCCATCCTTGCCTTGAAAGTAAACATATTTTAATACAGTTTATAGGTAATTTTGTGTGTTATGCAGGAATTGCTCAGCTTTCAATAGATGCAAAGAATTGTAACATTTCCCCATATTTATAACCAACATTACAGTGTCTTGAAGTATTAGTTAGAACTAAAGATACTTCAAAGTTTCTAATAATGAGTTTCAAAAAATAAATCAAACACAAAATATGAAGATATATGCAATTTTCTTGGATTTCCTACCTGTTTTTTTTTTTTTAGTCAACACAGTTGCTCATTCCTTCACTCTAGAATTACAGAAAGATTTTTCCGAAACAGGTGTCCATTTTGTCTTCTAACTAAATAAAGCCTAAAAATAGAACACAAAGCAGAATACAAAGCTTGGCTTTTTCCTCTTAAAATATTTTCAGCATAAAGTTGCCACCAGATTTCTTTTGCACTATGCTGTATACCTGCTTCTAAGAATCATGTTCTGCAATACTGAAATACAGCATCAGCAGAGTACATAGCATGAATATTAGAACATATCAGCATACTATCAGTAAGGATTTTCGTATATGTATCATAAATTTACAGAATTTGTATACTTATTGTAAATTGTTTATTCACTATAGATATACATAGTTAAATTACCAATCAGAGAGATGGGCAGTCTACTCAAGATGAAAAATGGACGCCACAATTATAGTTGTTATTATTGCAACTAGTATAATTTCTTGAGTGTATTTCTCTAAATAAATCATGAGATCATACCTACCATCCAGGTATATTTCATGTACTTAGTTCACTGAACTGAAAGCTATGATTACTTTATCATGATCTATCATCAAGTCACATATTCTTTTGTTTATCTTAACTGGTTTGACTGTCTCAGATTTACGAATGACTGCAGCTTTTATTTAGGCAACTAGGTTGCTAATGAATGAATGTAATAAAAAAATTAAAGTATTACTAGCTGAACCTTTCTGAAATTTCAAACTATCCAAGGATAAAAATCGGTTTTGTTGTTGATGTTAATGTGCTTAGTATTTCTAGTTTTGTTCATTATTTTTTATCTCTTTTACATATGTATATGAAGTGTAACTGTAGCAGGTTATGCATATGGATGTGCCTCCTACTAGATCTTCCTATTCTGTCTGGCCTACGCTTTCATACTACCATTTATGTAGAAAATGGCACTCTATAACATACTGCAAATCATTGGTCATCAGTCTCATACTCTGCACCTTCTTTCTGTCAACGAATATTCTAACTTCCAAGCACAAATATAAAAAAAAACAAAATATCAATGCCAACTTCATGGAAACCCCTGCAGAAGCGAACATAAATATGGACTAATTTAATTATTGTTAGCAATCACGCTCATGAATATACCTTTTCCCTATTCAACAAGCTCTTACAGAAATGTTTACAGTATAAGATTAAAATAACAACAAATGTAAGTTGATTATCAAAAAGAATTTTGTATCTGTCATTTTATGTAATATAAACATAAACTGAACACTGACAAAAATGTCATGAGGAGATTGACACTGAAACTGTTTCCCAATGAAAATTGAGCTGGTAACATTAAGAGATTAAAAGGTAGACAAGATAAAGAACAGGAAGGGGAAACACTGAAGTAACAGAGAGAAAAATATGTTCTATAGGTGTTTTTGAATCTCTAACCTCTAAGATTTCAAGATATTTTTTTTCTGCCTGAGAAATTTTAAAAAGCTTCTTTTTGATAAACAGAATGTTTCTGTTCTCTAAAGTTATATGATTTTAGCTGATGAGCAACTCGAGAGCTTTAAGTTAGTGCTCTTGAGGTGGCTCTTAAATGATGATAGAACAAAATGGAGCGGCAATTAAGTACATTTTAAGGATGATTACAAAAATATGCCTTTAATTTAAAATACGTGGATGTTATCCTACCAACACCATATTAATTCTGAAGAACTCTAAATATGGTCTGCTAAACTTATTTATTAGAAATAGAATTACACTTACAAAAAAAATCTTTCCAGATGATAAGGTCTTTCGAACTGGGGCTTTTCTATAATTCTATTACTCTAGAAACATATATGGTTACTTCTTTGTGTTATCTTTTAAATTCTGTTGAGATTTTGGTAAACTACAGTTTTGAGTGGTATTTGCCCAATACCTACCTAATACAATTAAGTTCTGTTCAAAGGAAACAGCAACCTAACATACCTTAATGGTAGCAAATTTGGCAGAGTAAAGAGCATTTCTCACAATATTTGACTTCTAAAAAAAAGTCTGACCAAACGTGTAAGGAGAACAGGCATAATAATAAACATGGGACATCTTTAAGAGGCGGAGCTGCAATTTACTTCCAGACAAGAACTGAATATGAACCAATAAAAATAATAACTTAGGGGAATTCAGTAATTTTCACAAGAGATTCTTCTCATACCATGTAAAGTTAAAAGCAAGAAGGCAATCAGCATTGAAGACCAACAAATAAATACAAATGCTGCCTTATTTCTTATTTGCTTATTTCTATTATTACTTTTTTCCCCTCTAGCTTCATCTCTATTCAAAAACTGTACTAACTTAAATAAGCTGATAGAAATGTAGTCAAATCTATGCAAACTTAGCAGTTGAATCCTTTTACAACCTGAATAAACCAAGTTATTTAAAATTTATTTAAGTAAAGATCTACCTGGTTTACATGAATTTATTGTGCAGTTAGTGTAATTTCTCTGATATTCACAAGGTTTGAAATACAACCTATGAGAGTGATGATTTCAATTCAAGATGTACTGCCTGTTTCCTGTGTCACAAACATTGGATTTATTAAATGGGCATTATAAAACTAGGAAGAGAGAATGGTGAAGTTTCCTGAAGTGAAATGATTTCAAGTTTACTTCTGAAGTGAAAAAGATGGTTGTTCTGCAAGTATAGAGTACCAACAAAGAAAGGGATAAAGAACCAAGAAAAAAATTGCTGAAGGTAAACAGTAAGATCAAAGCGGGATAAGAACAACAAGGAGAGCTTTTGAAGTCTGAGAAGGCTAAAGAAATATTAGAGAAAACAGTTTTAGAATTAAATTAATTATTACTCAAAATGTATATATTAGTGATTTTCTTCTATTGTTTGTATGAGACACATAATAGAAAAATGAGATTGACAAGAATTACATAAGCTATTAAATTTATTATTATTGTTATTGAAGTTGGACTTATTTCAGGAAGTTTTATTTAGGACAAATAAATGTGAGGTCCTTGATTTCAATAAAACTATATTGATATTCAACAGCTAGGGGCTTAGTGATTTTTATGCAGCTCCCAGAATATCTTAGCTTTAATAAAATGCTTAAATTTTATTTTATTTCATTTTAAACCTCTTCTCTTGTCTTCCTTCAGAATCTGGCTTATTCTTTAAGACAAAACCTGTAAAGATATCCAATTGTCTTCATAAGAGTTCAGATTCATTTTCTCACCCCTATATTATTAGATGAATTATTGTTCCTATTTGAACTGAATTTATCTTGCCTGTTTAAACATGTTATGAAACTTTGATACCTAAATAGATGAGGAACCTTTTAAAGCTCAAATTCCAATAAAGAGGTATATTTGTTTTTTTTTTTAACTTTGGTTGGAAACTTGAGGAGAATTTACTTTGATGTGTGTCTTTTCTTTCTTTCCCTTCTATTACTTTAGACAAATTCTTACTTCTATCGCAAAATGTTTGTTTATTTATTTAAGTAATTAATTAATTAGATAATTTGGGGAACATCCTGACAAACTTGCAATGTTCTTTTGTTTAAAAATGGAAATAATCTAATATTTTGAATTTATTTTATAGTCAGAATATTAGTTATAGTACAAGTGAAATAAAAAAAAATTGATAGCATTCATCTTGGCTTACAAACCAATGGATCAACTATGTGAAGAATTTTACAGATAAGTGAAATAATTGCTGAAGTCATGCAGTAATACACTCAGTGGAAGTAACCTCATGCCAGCCCTTCCCCCTTGTCCAGTGAAACCTTTACTTAAAATTCTTTGCTTTCTCAGCATGGAGTTCTATGAAATACAGAAAGAATTCTGAAATGTTAGATATTTCAGGTTGGACATCATTTGCATATTTTTACCAAAGTGCCACAAACTAGATAATTAAATGTTCAGAGATTCTTTTACTGTCAGTGGAGGGCAATGGAGTGCCTTCCTAGAGGCTGACTCATTTTAGCATAGTTATCTGAGATAGGTCAGATGTATTAATCTTGAATGCTTTTTTCTCTTCTTTGGCTATTCAGAGGTCCAAGGATGACTAACTCAGACATCAAAATATACCCTTTGGATATGAAAGATTAAGGAAGAGAAATTCTGCTAAAGTTTTGTTTTACAAAGCTTCACAACTGTAAAGGCAAGAGACACATGTGTACATACATGGAAACGATTCAGTGCTCTTAACCACAGGCCAATTGCTGCATACATTTGCAAGGATGATGCCTCTCCTTACAGCAACATGTAGTTCTCAAAGAGTAATGCTCAGCTACTGTCAACAGCATAATTTTGTTCTTTCTCCATCTGAAATATTAAGTTATTAACAAGCAGAATCAGAACAACATCACTGCAATCCCCTTAGGACTGCCACAAAACAGGGTCATTGGGGGTATTATAAAAAGTAAAATATCTCTCCTCCACACTGCTGCAGTGCTTTCTGTACCGAAGCAATGTAACTCTAACAGTAATTGCACAGTGTGTTTCCATATTAATGTTATCCTGAATAAAGATGATTACATTTTAAAAAGAATTTAAACTAGAATATTTTCCTGATCAATGCTGATAATAGTTTTGCTTCACCATCTGTCTAGCTAACTCCTGATTTTTTGTTAAAGACAAAGAAAAAAAGGAAAGGAATGTAAGCAGATGCAGATGGCATTGGAATCCAGGATATCTACTGGATTTGCATGAACAGAACAAGCATTACATGGATAAGGTTACCATGAAGTGTATTTGAATGCCAAATAATTAAAACAAAGTAGCACAATGTGGTATATACCATGATCACACTAGGCAATGATGTTTCATGTGCTTTTAGGGCATGCATATCACACCAAGTATTTAATGCCTGTAGAAACAACAGAAGGTGCAGAATTATACCTTTATTTCCTGGAGTTCCTCAGATGCCCTAAGGGGTTAGAAGAACACTGGAAATCTTTTGCACTGCTAACACAATCAGAAAACAAAGATAAAACATTGTTCTTTTTATGCATATTAACGGGATTTTACCCAGTAGGAACTCAAGCTTTTGCAGCTTTATGAAATTAATGTTATGTGAAGGGAAAACATAGTAACATAATAAATAACTATTAATTAAATAAATACTTCAGTCTATTTGATCAGTTCCATTGTATAGCTACAAATAGTCTAAGCACTCCACTTCATGCTAATATATTCTGATTAATTTTCTTGTTGCTAAATGAGAAAATAAATTGAAGCTCTTTATATTCCTGAGAATTACAGGTTTCTAGTATAATGCAACGAAAGACCACACTTGCTGGGAAATCAACATCCAAAGAAAGTGAGAAACTATGGTTCCTTATAGCATAATATGCATATGTTCCCTCCTACACGAAGGCGCTGAGTTCTCACTGTATCATTCTCTCTCCTTGAATAGCTTCTAGCTAAAGTCTATATAATGAGAAAAAATATCACTGGGAAATATAGTTGTAATCTAATGACATGCTTTGTGAGTCTACTGTCACTGAAGTTTCTAGCTTTCCTTCTAATTTTGGTCTTGTACAGAGTTCCTTGTTGCCCAAGGAGGATTTATATTATTCCTTTCCAGAATAATACTTGCGAAGAACAAATGATTAATTCATGTTTATTTTGGGTGTCAACTGTATATTTTTTAATTCTATTCAGTTCTTACACTGAAATGGGAAGTGTTTGGTATGGGAAGGTATATGGTATGGTAGTATACCATGATCTACCGGATTTATAACTGATATTCATAGTTTGGGCTAGTTGCTTAAAACATATTTTTGCTTAATACACAAGATTTCACTTAACTGGCAACTGCTTATTCTCATAAATTTGTTCCCAACAAATTAAGAAGTTTTCACTTTTTTGCCCTTTTACCGTTCTTATTGTTTGTTTGTTTGTTTTTGTTTTCCTGGTATTTTACTGCATCAGCACATGCAGGTCTGTTGCTGCATCTTTTCCATGAGGATTCTCTCCATGCTGAAAATAAATGAAACAGTTGTTTTTTGTTTTCCAACTGAATTACTGGTGGTATTGTGTACCAGCAGAAACACACCAACTGTTCTGAGGCAATTTGATCAAATTGATGCGAACTTTGAATGTTTGTCAGATCACGATCACTTGACCCTATTGTGACACTTCTGGCCTGCTTTTCAACCCTCTTTTCCTCTACTGTGATATATGCTAACATTTGAATCAACAGCATTTTTTCAGTCAAACAGAAATGCACACTTATATCAGCTGTGTTTTTATCAGAGCAATTTAACATCTTTGTAAGGACACTGTGAAATTTGCACTGTGAAGCTTGCAGAGCTATTATTTTTATCACAGTTCACAAGATAAATGCAAACCAAAATACAGAGTAGAGGTTTATAATTTTTGCTGATTTGATGTTCCACATGAATAGCTATAGGCACATTTTACTCTTTAAAACAATTTTTACATGTACCTTCTGATATGCTTTGACCTTCCTTGTCTGGCTTAAATACATTTTGAAGTGCGTGTTGGGATTTATTTCCTAATAGTAAGACCAACAAGTAATTACAAAATGTGTATACACCATGTCAGTCAAAAATTAAATTCTTAAATTTTGTTTTTAAATCATAGAATCATAGAATCATAGAATCACCAAGGTTGGAAAAAACCTAAAAGATCATCCAGTCCAACTGTTCACCTATTACCAATAGCTCCACTAAATCATGTCCCTCAACACAACATCCAGTCTTTCCTTGAACACCCCCCAGGTCGGTGACTCCACCACCTCACAGTCCATTCCAGTGCCTGACCACCCTTTCTGAAAAGTAATACTTCCTAATGTCCAGCCTGAATCTCCCCTGCCGTAGCTTGAAGCCATTCCCTCTGGTCCTATCACTAATGACACGAGAGAAGAGGCCGACCCCCAGCTCACTGCAACCTCCCTTCAGGAAGTTATAGAGAGCAATGAGGTCTCCCCTGAGCCTCCTCTTCTCCAGGCTGAACATTCCCAGCTCCTTCAGCCTCTCCTCATATGGCCTATGCTCCAGACCCTTCACCAGTTTTGTTGCCCTTCTTTGAACACGTTCCAGGGCCTCCATGTATTTCTTGCAGTGAGGCACCCAAAACTGGACACAGCACTCGAGGTGCAGCCTCACTATCCTATCTATCCTATTAACCTCTGATCTGATAATATTTAAACTAATGGGAGATGTTTATCTGTCTTTGTGTGGTATAGTTTCACTGGGTTCAGGAGAACTACTTGGTTTTACACTTGGTGATGTTTTGACCCTTGGAGAAAAACAGATTCAAGAGAAATAACTGTCAAAATGATGAAAAAAAAAGTCATACAAAGCTGACTGTCTTTCCTTAAATCCTAAACCCATGCAAGGTTTGGTGGAGCACCATTTCTTCTTTTCTCTCTCATGAAAAATTCTAATGATCTTTCAAATCGCTAACAAAATAACAGCAGTTTAAACTATTCTGATAGAAATCCCAGCTCCAGAAAGGTTGGGTAAGCATAAGCATATGAACATGAAGAATGGAAAAAGGTTTAGGTTTTATCTTTTGGCCTGTTGGAAATAAATTTTGATACCTTGAATATTGCGGGAATATTGTATCTACATTTAAATCTACTTATGACCTGTATCTACATTTCTTTTTACAACAAATGGGTTAACGTTCATTTATCATAAACTTCTGAAGAGAGAAACAAATTACTTTCTATGCCCACTGTTGTTCTATCATCCCACAGAATGCAGCCTGTAAAAGCACAGATGTTATGACTGTCCCATCCCCAAGGACCGAATAACTCTCTATATCTTCTTTTTCCCATTGTCTATTCACAAAAAGACAGCTACATTTTTAGCTTTGCCATCCTCCTGCCTTAAAGAAGGATGTGGTTGGCTTTAACTGGATCACTGTTTGTTTGCACTATACTTAAACCACATTAATCCCACGCTCCGGGGCTTCCAGCGGCTCTAATGGCTGGGGGGGAGGGCAGGAAGATCTGATTGCTACTTTTATGACTTCTATGCCTTCCTTTAGGGCAAGGAGATGTGTCCTAGTTAGAAAGGCTATGAGGTGTTTAGAGATAGCTAGGAAAAATTTACTTTCTCAGAACATGACAGATATCTTCTTTATATTTTCAAAATTTAACAGAGTTGAGGTATGAGGGGAATTTACTACAGAACAGATTGGAGAAACTGAGGATATTTCTTCTGTTAGGAAGTCTGCTGGAGTGATCCTAAGAGTTTTTTCTTTTTATTTACCATTTTTATTATAGCTGGGGAAGGATCTTCTTGTAAAGCATAAAAAAAAAACCACTTTGTGGTCACTCTTCCCTTCCAGTTGTGCATGGGATAGGACACTTCTCTCCTGCTCTGTTTCAGTAGAAAATTGTATTTCTTCCTTTGATTTTTCCTTATAGGTCTTATATTTTGAAATGAATGTTCAAAAGGAGTTTTTAGCCTTTGTAGTATAGGGACATCTACTGTAGAAATTATTTGGAACCTCATAAACTAGGTTTGAAGCACTTTATTTCAGTCAGGCATGAAAATGGCGTCAAAGATATGGGGAGAGAAAGGACCAGTGACAGGCTATGGTTAATTTTTGTATGTCACTGTCTTTAGACATAGGCTTTTTCTGTCTGGTATTTCTCTCTTAGACAAGACTCATAATTTAGCAAAAACTAATGTGGTCTCCATCTCACCTTGCCTCCTCTGCACAAATATTAGCCCACTTTGTCTATGGAAAACAATATCATCTAGAAAAAATGAATTCTCTTCTGTTCAGATATTTCTGTTCACACATTTTTTGTTCCTTTTTCTCAGATATTCAATTAGATGTTTAAAGATAGTTTAATGAGAAGTACAGGAAGCAGAGGGGAGAGATGGTTGTGTAGTATCACAGTACAATTTTACATTTTCATTATTATTCATTTACTTGACCTGGTCATATTCAAAGAATAGCAAGTGGTTTAAATGAGATAGCATTTCAAGGAAAAGATTTACATTTATGCTTTTCAGAAAGATAGAAACAAATCTGTAAAATCTGCAAAGCATCACCATTCTGAAGATATGTTTAGCCAAGCACAGAACATTTAAAAAGTCCATACGTATGCATTACAATCCCATTCCTCAGCACAGATGTTTTCAGAGAAAAAGTACTGAATGACTTAACTGGGAATTCAACTAACCCCTTGACTCTCATCCAAAGCCTTTAGCAGGTGACTTGCTAAGCCTACTGTGGCTTAAATTAGTAGGCTGCAGCTGTAGATATGTGATGGAAGAGCTATATTTGAATGTGATATCAGATCACATTACTCCAGATGTGTTAACTAAAGTAATAAGCAAATCATCAAGGAAGTTAAGATTGTACTGGTTTGTTGCTGTGCATTCACTGTCTTCTTTTTTAATACGGCATGAAAAAATATTCACATTAAAAGTACACTTACTGACTTTCCCTGCAATTCCCTACTGTGAGATCTGCAAGAATAATTTTGCATTTGTAATATCAAAAATGTAAACTATTATAGGGCAGTAGCAGTAACTACATTACATTTCCTGAAGTTTATTATTCTGTCATATTAGATAGTAAGATGGATTTGCGGCTCTCTGAACACTAAAGTCTAACTAGCTACTTATAAAAAATGTACTTATGCTGGTAAGAATGCACAAAGAGCTGATGCCTACATTGTTCCCTTTTGTCCCTGATTGTGGAACCAGTAGAAAGTTTGAGGAAGGATCTTCTTTAGGCCGATCTCTACCTGTCTTGGTCTTCTGGTACAAGTAGGACAGAACTAGGATAAAAAATTTGTCTTACTTGAAATAACATTTAGGGAAACCTATTGGTAGCTCTTCAGTGCTTTTAATTTGATTTTTTTTTTTTTTTTTTTAATGAGAATAGCAAGAAAAGAAACAAGACTGAAATAACAAATTAGTCCCATTCTCTACAGCTCAAGCTCTAATCTGTGATTTTCAGGATAAGGATCTAAAGTAATAGTTTCTTGCAACTTACACCTAATTACAACAGTGTGTTCAAACGGGAAGAAATAAAACGTGTGTTGGCTTTGCCCACAGAATCCCAGCATGAGGCTAAATGAAAGAATGGGAGCTCTGTGATCTACAGTGTATTTCAGCAAGGCAAGCAAATGACAGTCATTTTCCAGTTACTGTGCTGTAGAAGAAGGGATGTAACAAGAATTACTGAAACATTCAGCCAACTGACTTGCTATGGGCAGACACAGGTGGTTGTGGGCTGGTTATGATTTCTGATACATGTTTGATGCAGCACAGAAGCTATGCAACAAATTCTAAAGCTGAGTTTTAAATAGTATCATTCAGTGTGCTTATCAGATGCGGTGGGAAATACAAGACATTATAATTCCTCTCTGAACAGCAGTGGTAGGGCAGGAAATTCAAAACCCCTTGGATGCATTCAGCCATCTTGATTAAACCTGAAGAAAGTCATCTTTCTAAATTTGTGGTGGCAGACTTTGTGCGGCTTAACAGGACAAGAACACCTAAATCTCTCATTACAGTACGATTCTGGCCCCATTGCCTTTAAAGTCTTTGGTATAACTCCCATGGAACACAGAAGCACAGGATTATGCCCAATGCAGAGAGACATTCTGAAGAGGAATGTTTTTGGAAATTGCAGATATTTGAAAGCCTGAGATACACAGGCAAGACAAATGGTCTGTGTGCATGTGATTTGTTTCAGTGCAATGCAAAGAAGTTTGCATTTGTGTTCTTTACAAATTTGTGTTCTTTTCCACAAAAGTGGAAACCTTTCCTCACTCTGACAAATTAGGATGAAGAATACTCTATTTCATATAAAACAAAGATTTTCCAGTCAAGTATCAATCTAGAGCTCCTGAATCTAGAGCTTTCTCTTTCCTTTATAATCCAAGAAGTCACTTACAATAGTTCAAGATCTTAGTTATGAGCTCTTATGTCCTTGTTTTCTCCTGTACCTTTAGTCCAATATCTTTACAACAGCTCTCTGCACCTTTCCAGAACTGATAGTGTACATATAAATCTCATCTCAGCTACAAGAAGAAACTTGTAGAAAACCATTAGTTTTCTACTTAACATCACATCTGTGTCAACAAAAAGCGTAATTAATGAGTTGATGATGAATTCATTGGCCACAGATTCTTATTTAAGGAACTTCAAAGAATGGAATATAGAGTAAGTAAAGGGTAAAGAATGAGGTTACAGAATGAATGAATTTTTGAGGTAAGTTTGAAGACATTTAAGTTGTAACAAAACATATCTAGGATGTTCACACTTCTTAATAGTTACCCCTTAGATATAATCTATTACAAATACTTTCACAAATAGCAATTTTGACTTTTTTTGTCATAGAGGAAGAAATGTAAGGAAAAAATAATGAAAGACATGGTACATACTGTACTTACTGAGTGCTAAAGTGTATGTGTTATCACTTAATGTAATTTATTTTTTAATAAATTCCATGTGATTTTTTTTTCCATAAGTAGACTAAACTAATAGACAGAAGGAAAATAGCTGAAAATTGCACACTGTTAATATGATAATATTTTCTCTAAATATGTAGAAAAATCCAGCACCCTTCTATAGATCTGTCAAAGACTGCCAGAGTAGAGGGCTCAGGTTTGATAGAAGGAAAACTGTTCTAACTCTGCTCTTTATTGTGAACATAATTCGAATAAACTGGCTGCAAAGGCTGCACTTCTCTGGAAAAGTTTGTCAGAGCAGGTTTAGACAAACATCTGCCAAGGATGTTTTCACACTCTTTTATGATTACCTTGAGGAAGATAGGATGACAAATTAATGACTCTACAGACTGACTTCAAATGAGGAAAAACAGAGTGAGGAAAAGGGAGTCTGAAGTGTTCATTGGAGTTAAAAAAAAAAAAGTCAGTGTAATTTCCTGGTGGGAGATGTTCACTTTTTTTTTTTTTTTTCTTTTTTTTTCTTTTTTAATTTTTAAAAGGTGAAGAATTTCCCATCTCTGTTAATAATAGAAACACTTTGCAATTCTATATTGCCTTCATCTTAGGATTTCAAAGAACTTTAATGAAATGCATCTCTGAATTTTTCACCAAGTAGGATAGAAGGGCTCCAAATGCTTCCCTTTTTCTGTTAGTCTATCTACTTTCAAATGTCAGCATTCTCCAGTGGAATGAGGAAACATGAGTAATTGAGGAACAAATATCTTCCAAATTTACTGCACGAAATCATAGTTTTCACTAAGGCAGTTTTCCTGTGCCAGCAATTAATGCAAACACAGTGACCTACATATATTTAAAATGGGACTTACAAAAACTACGTTAACTATTTGGTTTGAAATCAGCAGCTGACTTCAAAAGAAAAGAAATGACACAAACTTTTTTTTTTTAATAATAAGGGAGTACTGCCATATTCTCTCATTACTATGGTAAATAGTCACATCGTGCACATTTTAACACATGACTACTTTGAAGTCTGGCTTCAAAGTGGATAAGTAGAGCTATATGCTTTTGCTGTGAACTTCAGAGCAGGGAGCTTTCTACACTTCTGTCTATTCATCTGCAGGTCTCCTGAGCTATTTATCAGTCTTTTAGAATTCAAATATCCCTCACTACCATGTCACTAATTCATATAATACTGATATGTTTATTATTATTTTAAAAAATATGAAAATGCATGAATGATGAATACAGATGCAATATAGACAGATGGAAAAGATGTTAATAATAGATACCACTACAACAGACTTCTCTCATTCCGATGATTCTATGTGCAACAAGTAAAATGCTGGTTTTGAGGATATTTGGGATACTTTATTTTTCGAAAAGCTTTGAGTCTGAGCTAGCATGTAAACATTAAAATCCAGATTTTTTTCTACAGAAAGGGAATTCAAAGATTTTTTTTTTAACTTAAGTACACTTTGATTTCTTTCTCCTTTTTTCCTCTCCCATCTGTCCATCCTTTCAAAAAGCAAAACAGCTGACAAGATGGAAGAGCTGGTCTGAGAAATCTGGGAGCAGAAACAGTGCTAAGAGACTCCTCATCGTCTAATAGGGGCAAGAACAGTAGACCTGAGTGATTTGTGATGAGATCTGAAGTGAGTCTTGAGATGGGAGACCAGTCCCTGCTGTCATCAGTCCCTCTCAGACCCCCAGGACTGCCCTGGGAAGCCTCTGCACTCCAGGAGTTCAGCCTGGGATAGAAACAGTTTGCAGCTCCCCGAAGTTAGTTCTGTGGCTTGCTTCTATGATCCAGGTTTTCAGTTCAGATGTGTGCTTGGCTCAAGGAAATCTATCTGGTAGACCTGATTTGAAGATATTAACTCAGGCTGTCCCAGCATCTTGCCAGGACAGCAGGCCATCAAACCAAAAAAAGATGATGCAAAATAATTTTTTTTTTTTTGCCACATTTTTCCCTAATTGCTGTATTGCTGAAAATACAATGTATGTCTCTAGTATACTGTATACTTGATAACTGTACCCCCAATCAGCCCTATCTGTAATAACAGTCATCTACACTGCTAGTACTGCAGTGTTACGGCCAACATATGTTAGTTATCACTTTCTTTTGCTTTCAATACTTTTAATTATTCCTTCCTTCCCTCTATTTGTATTATGTATCCCTTTGGCATTTTTTGCCTGAGACTGAGCAAGTTCAGCTTTTATTTGAAAACTTCTGATTTACTGATAGTACTAATGTCAGCATGCTTAGCCGAAACATGCAACTCTACCAGAAAGCTCCACCCTATGAATCATTAATAAGACTGGTAGTTTGCTCCTGAGAATGGCACGCATTCACATGTACTCTTTTAATTTTCTTGCTATGATGGCTGGTGAAGAAATCCCTGTCCAGATCCTCTGAGAGAGTTACTAGTTATTACTAATAGCATTAGTACTGTTGTTACTGTTTTTATTCAATAAAAGAAGTTCATATGTGGTTTTGAGGCTAGGTATTCATCTCAAATCTCTCTCACTGCCAGGAAATATAAAGAATAAAGTAAGATCAGAAATCTTCAACTTATTCTATCAGGGTCACAAATTTATGCCACATAACTCAGTGAGACTTTATGTGCCAGGAAAGCCAGACTTGTCTCTCTCTTTTAACAAGTGGCAATCACATTGCTGTATTAGTGCACTATTTATTTAACAAGAGTGATAAGAAAGGTACTGAACTCTAGTTTAGCCACTTGAAAAGCTGACATCAAGAATGGAGATGAGAGGTATCTGATGAGATCAGTAATCCAGGACCCTCATTTATTTTTGTTTCTGAAATCTATTTAATGGAGCATTTGTCTGTGAAGGAAGAAAAATGAGCACCTAAAATGACTGCACTCATTTGTTCTTTGAGGAATTGACTTGCTTAAGACTTATGCATCAGAATGTCGTATATTAAAAAGGGCTCTGATGTTTTATACAACAAGGAAGTACCATTGTATGAATATATAAATAGCTCTTTTCTGCTTATAATACACAAAGGCAATGCATGGAGTATACCATGAGGTTTTGCTTAGCTTTGAAGCTAGCTTTAGTGTAGTGTTAACTGCCAGAAGACTGAACAGGCAGCCACACCCCTCACCTCCAAATTAAACTCTGCTCAGCTTCGCTTTCAGCCTGCTCCAAATGTAGCACATGCTAATAATGCAGGCCCTCTGCTCCCCCATGGAAGAAGTATTGTTGCTAACAGCTTCTGATTTGGCTGCAGTAATGCACATGGGCAAACAAAATGAACATAACAGATAAAGAGTGTGACAGCCAAAATCTGATAAGAAAAATGAGAATTGTCTAGCTGAAAGTGGGGCAGTTGGCATATACGAATGTAGAGGCAGAGAGCCTTGTTATAAAAGTGCAGAGCAGCAATGAAAACACCAGTTAGTCATAGAGAAAATTCAGTGGTTTTGATCATGCTGAGTCTGCGCACCACAAGCTCTCAGTGAAAAGCTACAAGCTATTTCTTCAGCATTTGACCCAGTCATTATAATTTGTTCCTGCTGGTTCTGCAAGAATAGTGCTGAAGGAGTGGAATAGAAAAAGAGGGGGAAAAAAAAAAGGAAATCAACACGTTCTTTAGACATGTCTCAGAGATGGTGCATTCGATTAAGTAAATAGCTAATTCTCTCTTTCTCTTGAAACTTGGTAATTCACTATAGGCTGTGAGCAAGGGTATCTCTTGTTCAGTTTTCTTATACAGTTGAAAATAAAAGTATTAGAGTACATCAGAAAGAGAAGTTAAAGCACTTCAATCACAACAGAAGTTTGCTGAAAAGAATTAGACTGACCTCTGTAAAAGATGTATTATTCATTACATTAAATATATGGACAATTTATTCTCATTAAGTGTAAATTGTAAGAACATATATGGTCCTAGAGGAAATTGTATGTTGATAACTAGCATTGACTCAACTACCCTTGTAACTACTTCCTGATTTAAATGCTCACACAAGGACGTCTATCTGATAGAAGATGCTAAGCTAGCCAAGCCAGGTGTGTTCAACTGAGCCAAGGGCATCATCATTTAATTTCACCAGAAGGCGAAGAGAGTGACAGGGCTGGAAAGCGAGTGCATGTTGATGTCAAACTTGAGTAGTTCCTCATTGCATTCTGAGGCTCTGGAGGACTGATCTAAATAGTTCAGGTTTTGATTCAAACCTAGATGGTTTCTGGATTTGTAAGGAAATTGCTTCTGCTTCAGTGTATTGCAGTGAACAGATAATGACTGCAAAATACCCTGAGAAGAGAGCAAATATTGAAAACATTTGTGAGAGCGAACTCTGTGGCATCTGCAAGCCCCAGTGAATGTCAATCTCCCTGATATCTATAGTGTGTGTAACTGGGCTGTTACTTCATATCCCTGCAGCTTACTTATCCAAATCAACCTGTCAAACAAAGAAAACAAGTCCCCCTCCAATTAACTCAGAACAAATGTTTTAATTCCACAGGAAGAGCTGGATCTTCTGTTCATACAGATTGGAATATAGGATGTTGGAGAGAAAGGCTGCAAAAGCAGCAGAAAGGACACTTTTGCCAAGTTAGACATTTGTGGGAAGACTCTACACTTTTCATCTCCACACACTGAATATACATTTCACACATTACAGCTACAAAGAGCAAAATTTAAAACATTACATGAGATATTAAGCTTACTGTTTAGCATAAGTAGACAGCATGCTGTGTCGGTTAAAGCCACCTGCTTAATATATGAAACTCTTAATGCTCCCACTTGTCTTGCATAATGTAAAAAGTCTATAGAAAAGAATTTGGATTATTGGCATAGGCTTGGTTTGGAGAGCAACAGAAGACAAGAAAACCCAAAAATGCTTCATAGTATTTCAGTGTGCATTATTAAAGAGTACTGTGTTTGTTCAGAATAAATCACAGAATACAAGAAAGTCGCAAGAAGTGTCATGAAGCAATGACACTGATGTGGTTTTTGTGAAAGAGGATTTGATTTTCACCATGCACATAGACAGCTGCAAGTGGGCAGGGTGCTTTTTATCTACCTCCAGTGAAAGAACCAAAGCACTCAATGAAAATGATTGCATACAAGGTTTAAAATAAACAACGCACATAATTAAGCTGAGGTATTTGTTTCCACAGGGCTCTGTTGATGTCAGAAGTGTACATAGATTGGAAAGTAAATTAAAGTTAGGAAAAATAAAAGAGGGATCAGGGCTTTCTGTTGCAATTAGACCACCTGTGACTCAGTAGGTCTTGAAGGTGCACAGTGGAGGATGTTTCAAGGGGGTTCTTTGCTCTTCCTTAGTATGTCTCATAATGACAACTACCAGAAACAAGACACTTGGTTAGCTGGAGTTTCTCAGCTGTGTGTTATTTTCATCTGCCAGAGTCTAACTTATGCTATATATGAGACAGATGGCCTTTATCCTGTTGGGGGTGAGCAGTAGTATCTTGATCTTAACATATAAAACTTTTTATAAGTAATTTAAGTAATAAAATGTAATTGTAATATAATTGACTGAATTTTAATAAATCATAACATTAAACAAGTAAATATAATCACTGAAAATGATGGATATGCCTCCATGTTTTTCACCAGTTGTCACTGAGTTTATTAAGTCTGCAGGAAGTTAATCTTGCTTAAGGTTCCAACAGGTAACATGAAGGTTTAGCTAAGTGGTTTTATTGATATTAAATTGTTATTGTGTAGGGTATGAGGAAAACTCATGCCTTCTGAGTGGATTATATATTATATAATCTAATTTTTGCAATGAAACACACTGAATAAAATTAAAGCATATTAGACTCCTGAGCTGGGAACACAAGAACTATTTTGACTTCAGAGAAGCTGGAGGAATGTATATCTCACAAAACTGAGATGCTGAGTTTTGGGTGTCATTTTAAAAACAGTTTTATCCTTTTTGTTCTTTTGAATGTCATTCAATTCCATAAGCAAGGTACATGTGGCTTATTGCATCTTGGAACGAGTTCCTAGAAAACAGCTTTTCATATAGCATGAAGGATCCGACTATTCAAAATACGACCATATAAAGAGAGATAAGAGAATACTTTCCAGCATTTGTTTGACCTTGTATTCAGTCATGGTATCTCTGTCTGGAGTTCAATACAAAATCATGTTTTTTTCTGTATAACTTCATCTTCAGGCTTCTGCATGGAACACAACCTACAGAAAGTGTAAATGTCATTGCTCAGGCTCACTGGTTTTTGAAGAAAAGTTACTCACCAAGAGAACACTTCCCTCTTGGAACAGTTAGTATCTCACCTTTTCCCATAGTCTATGACGGAAGAAGTCTCACATTTCAGCAAGATGTGAGTTGTTTGCAATATGACTGAAGCAGTCACTGACAGAGATTTACAGCAGACATCCAAAACAGACAATCTTAACTACATAGAGCTGGAGAAAAATAAAAGATGATGATGATGAGAATAATTTAGAGAATGGTGATGACTACAGCGACTTCAGTTAAATGAATATTTTGAGCCTACAGTGTTTTTTGAGTATATTTTCTATGACAGTCTTCTTGATCACATAATGGGCAAAATATTTTTCAAGATAAATGGAAGTGTGATAATGTTACAGTAGAAAATCAGGAGCAAATGTTAAAGGAAATTAAAGCCTTTGCAACATGAACATTTATTTTTATGCTTTTTTTTTTTTTTTTTTTTTTTTTTTTTTTGTCCCTATACATTCACGTTTTCTATTTCCTGACCATTTTTTAGGCAGCAAGGTTATTCAAGAGATGGAAACAAACAGTATGGTAAAAAGCTATGTTATTTGCATGTCAGAAAACGGATTACCTTACCTTAACCTGCTGCTCTTTTACTCTCTATCACAAAATGAACATTTCTTCATGCTTTACTATGAACTTGTAAGCAAACATTGAAAAATGAACATTGTTCACTGATTATTATTCAAAGCTACAATTTTTTATTTTATTTAGTAACTGTGTCAGATCACATGAAATACAAATTCTTATCATACAGATAGATAAGAGGCAGTAAAATAGAGTTTAGTGCAGTAAAATTTGGGAAAACATTAGAGCAACATAAAATAAGTGGAAAACACTGTATTGCTCTTTGGTGGCTATCCAGGCATGTCTTGCATGATCTCAGTTTATTTTACATAGTTTTCTCATTTTTATTTGGCTCTTGGACTAAATATCCTTACTGGATTTCCAACACATAATCTAAAACTGGAAGACAATGAAGACTGAGATATTTTAAAGCTTCCAGCAATAATCTTTCTTTATTTTCAGTTTCAATTAAGGATTTAGCAGATAAAGAAAAAAAATATTACCACTTAGCAGGTTTTCTATGATTTCAGACTTTTATCTTGCACATTCAATCACTGCTATGTGTAACATGGGTTTATCTTTCTCAAACCATGAGAAATGTAAATTCTGTATAGAAAGAATAATAAAATAAAAATCAAAATATTTTTCATTGCTGCGACTTACATTGCTGACTGTCAGCATTTTTTCTGGCATATCAACTGCCATGCAAGCTTCTTCATGTCCCTTTGGCAAATCAATCCTCCAGTTAAAGTTATAGTATAAGAGAAAATACAGAAAAGAAGAAGGAGGATGAGTGTTGTGGAGGAAGGTAGACTCTATATCAGTAAATTGCAGGAGGTTAAATGAATTGATTCCGCTTCTTAAAAAATTACAATAAAGAAGAACAAATGATTAAGATGACCTTTTAAAGCTCAGATATTAAACAGCAGGTTTTGTACCAGCATTAAGCTATGATTTAAAACCACAAAAATAAGAATTAAGAGATGGAAAGTCATCTGATTTATACTGGCCAAAAATTATGGTTTAATAATAATAATAATAATACTTCATTAAATATTTTTTGGTTTTGAAAACATCATAATAAATTTCTTTACATTTTATAGGCTCAAGTATGTTTAACAAACAAGTTTGAAAGATTGCTGTAGAATAAGAAATTAACATATTAAAGCACTCCAATATATTTTTCAGTACAATCTGAGTGATTTTGTCCTATGTGGCTATCACAGCTAGCTTTAGCTAGAACAAGTATAGACCAAACAGCAATTCCAAATTTTATTGAAGAATAAAGAATAAAGAACTGTAAAGTGGTTTACTGTCTTCTGAAAAAAGAGCAACACACATCAGACACACAGAGTCCTATGGCTATCTCCAGAACACTGCAAGAAAGCAATTTCTGGTACTGAGTTTGACACATTCCTTTCCATAACCAAATGAATTCTTATTCCCAAAAATCTCTGAAAAAGCCTAGTGATACTGCATGCAAGCATAAAGTAGTATCCCAAATGAAAATAATGTTTTAACTCACATATGAAAACCCTTGTAGTTTCCAAGGTCAAACATCCACATAGAAACTATGTTTTGTTCAAAAAAAACTCTCGCATAATTCATTCAAAGCATTCATAATCTAGGAGTCTTTAAAGATAAATCCTAATTTACATTGGTGTATATTCACATTTAGTACTCTCTTTGTCTCTCATCACTTCCAGGGAACTGAAATCTATCCAATTCTGCTCACTAGTCCTTTACTTTAAATGTGCCATGTGACGTTACATTGTTCTGGGCAGCCTGGTCTAGTGGTTGACGACCTTGCCCATGGGAGGGAGGTTGAAACTAGGTGATTTTCGAGGTCCTTTTCAACCCAGGCCATTCTATGATTCTTTGATTTTATGATGATTCTATGATTACAATGCCTTTTAGGGCTGGGAGCACTAGCTCTTTTTGAGACTTGAACATTTATTTCCCTCCCTCTTAAGATTTTTATTTTACTTAAGATAAATCTCTCTTTAGACTTGTTTTCTATTTCTAAATGTAACATAAGTCTGGAGAACTACTAAAAAATTACACTTTTGGAACTATTAGTATCAATGGAAAATGTTAACATTTAGTACACAGTGAAGTATTGATTACTTGCCTGAAGAAGCAACCCAAAGTTTATTACATTTAAAACAATTCTATTTTGATTCCCGACACCAAAGAGAAGATGGAGCAGATTTCAACTGCTTCTGCTAATGACTGCAAAATTCACTGCTTTTCGTGTCTTTTTGCATATGGCATGGTAATCTTTTGTCTGTAACACTTTAAATTGCAAAATACCATTTCAGAGGAAAGAGTGATGAGAGCAGTTATAAAACAATATTTACTGACTTGAAAAGATCAAACATTTTAGAATCCACTTTTTTTTTTTTTTTTTTTTTTTCAGAAAAAAAATATGTTAAACAAAAATTTCAAAAAGAAACTATTCTATATTTCAATTTTATGGAAAAAAATTATATGTGCTGGTTTATTTTCACATTTCTGCTTTTAAAAAAAAAAAAAAAAAAACAACATCAGAATTCAGATTTTGTGTCAATCAGTAGCTGCTTCTTAATTTGCATTTGTCCAAGTTGAAGCCAATCATTAGGTCTCTGGAAATCTCTCTGTTGATGTATGTGGGAAATATGTATAGGAAATATGTCCCTAAATACCTAAAATAAATTGTAGTGGATGATACACATAGTTTTTTTCTGATGCCATTTCAGAAGATATGAATTAAAGGAGTCAAATGGGTGAATTACAAGAAATTCCATTAAGCAATTCCACTGTCATTTCCCCCAAACATATCTAAATCAATTTATCAGGTAAATCAAGGAGGCCTGCCTTTGAAAAACATTGCCTCTATCATAGTAAACCTCCCTTTTACTTTAATTTTTGTTATATCCAATTATCTTCTCTCTAGAGAACTAAAACCACTGGTTAATATTGCTGAAATAAGTGATTTGCAAGTTTGTTACAGAATCAAAAAAAAGAACATCAAAAATCAGTGAGAGGCTACTTGGGATACTCAGGCGGAGAGAGTTACTAGAAAATGATTACTAGCAAGTTCTGGTAGCGCCATCTCCTATTATTTTGTAGATAATGAAGACACATGTCTCTTACTAAGATTATAGCTACTGTATTTTCACAATATTTCTTTTTTATTTCAATACAATCAAGTATTCAGAAGTCATATCAGGATTAACAATTTTAGAGTAGAATTGCCTTATTTTTGTTTTCTGCTGGGAGAATGTGTCCAGTTGTGTCTGATATTCTGTTTACTGGTACTTGCATGTCAGTTTTAATGTTAGGACAAATTCTGAAATCACTGAAGTCTATTGAAAGATTTGCATCAATTAGAGGGGACTGTAACACACATCTACTCTGAAGTCTGAAAGCTGACTGCACTGAGATTAAAAGCGTGGTTATTTTGAAGGGGCTCAGACAGAAGACTCCGCAAAATTATCATGACTTCAGTTATGGTACTGGATATATTTGGATTCTTCTGCTGGATATGGTCAGCTTCTTTTCCTGGTTTGTCTTAGCCTTTTTTTCTGCTTTGTTGTTGTTGTTGTTTTTTAATAAAAGTTTTTATAGGAAGCAATGCAATCAGTAAAAGAATAGATATTCCCTTACTTGACATTGAAAATCTAAGGTTCTGTGTAAAGCTAGATTGTGTTTGAAAAGGTATTCTTCAATCATACTGGGGTAATTTGTGAATTAGGCCTAGGAAATTTCATTTTACAATTTAGATGTGAAGTCCTGAAAAATAATGGCTTGTCAAAATTTAAAGAAAAGATAACTTCCATTAATCAAATTCTCCTTTTACATAAAAGTAATAAATGAGAGCACAATGTGTAAAATACTGAATTTATCATTTGACAGTGTTGTTTCTACCAGCATTAACTTTGTCTTCACTATTAATTAGCATTTCTCTATCATTTTTTTTGTCATGTCAAGTCAAAATTTAATCCGTAAAGACGTAGTCGTAGAGGAGTTTGATATCCATGCTTATTTTATCAACTTCTTGGTCTCAAGGAATGGAATTTTGCCTTTGTCTAAATTTTCATAGAGAGAAACAGAAGTGAAACTAAACCCACTTCTCATTAAAAATAAGTTATGAGATGAAACATCTGATCTCTACTGGAAGAACAGCATTGCTGTAAAATATAAGGAATTATTACTTACGTGTAATTTTTAGTTTTTTTTCCTTCTAAATTGGCTTATCTGGATCTCTGAGAATAAAATTAAGAAAATTATTCTTAATATTATTTTTATTAATATTTGGTGATTAGTGAGGCTATGGAAAAAATTTTATTTGGAAAAAAATAACGCTGTGTAATTCTGTTGTAAACATAAAAATGTTTTTGACAAAAGCTGTAAATCAAAGCCAGTGATTTCCTACTTTTTTGGCTATAATGTTACATGAATGACAATATAAATACAATGAGATGGTGCATTTTTTTTAATTTTTTTTTTCTTTTTTTAGTGGGTAGAAGTAGACTACACTGCCACACAAGTTTATGTTTCATTTTCCAATATAGGAGGCCCTTCATTTTCATTGAATTCGTATTTCTATTCTGGTTATGATTTTACCATTTAAATCTTGGGAACCGCTGAATTTCATGTTCCTGCTCATAATTACAGTGCTGGTGAATAAACAAGAGGTACTGTTTCTTATTTGTTCCTCTATCATTCACTCACTACCTTTGATTATGTTTCATTCTTTCATGTCTCAGTCATCCAAAAGTGGTAGAAGTAGTCTGAGCAGTAGCAGAATGTCTGATACAGAGCTTGATTTATGGAACTTAATTAACAGAATTAAAGAAAGAAAATATAACTGATGCCAATCAACACAGGTTCAGAAAAAAATGAATCATGTCAAACTAACAATATCTTTTTTGATGAGATTAAATATTTGAGTGATAAAGATAGCAGTGTTCATGTAATATGATTAGACTTCTAATTTCACATCACATGCCCTTTGATTAAAGAACTTGAACAATATGCCATCAACACATTAAGTGGATTAAAAACTGTTAATTAAGAGATCTCTATATAAAATTGCAAATGACTAATCATAAGTAAGTGGATGTTTCTGAAAAAATCTCACAGAATTTGATTCTTTATCCCATGCTATTTTGATAATTATCTAGAAAGCATACAATTATCTTTAGTAAATTCTGCACATTATTCAAACTTGGGAGAAAAATAAATGATCATAAAGATAGATTACCCATCAATTGATGCTAGGCAATCCAGACTGATCAACAGCTCCACCACGGACAAGAAAAAAAAAAAAAAAAAAAGTGCATTTTAGTTTTGACAAAATCATGTCCTCAGAAAAAAGAATGATGCATAATGGAAGCATCCTGAAAGAGCTACTCTAAAAGAACTCAGGGCTCATGACAGAATAGAATAATAGAATTTCTGCCTGTAGATGTGGAAAAATTCCTAGACTTCAAAATATGTTTTACCACAGATAAAAGCCTGGTTGAAATTCTCTCTTGCCCTTATTCAACACCTGACCTGTGCTCAAAAATTATTTGTTCCAATTGGCACAGGCCAAAAACATCCAAAGATTGGCTGGAGATGAATGATTGATCATCTGCTAAGACTTTCAGGCTCTAGGAAGTGAGTGAATGGGTAAAGATCCTTTCACATGAAAATGAGAGACTATTTTATGACTGACAGTAATGTTGTTGATTCAGGAATAATATGGATAGAATGAGTGTTAGAGGATGTTACAAATACGAAATGATTTAGGAAAGCATACAGTAATGATTAAAGGACTTAATAACAAAATAATCTAGAAATAGAGTCTGAGAACAAGTGAAGAAGTTAATCTATTGTTTCTTAGCAGAAGACATTAAAGGAGTCAAGTATATGCTGCTTAGTTATACATGAAACAGAGTATTGATAGTGTTCAGTTAAGGAACAAGAGGATAATAATGAAGTTAGTGGAAGCAGAACATAGAAAAAATGAAAATGGAAGAAAAGGAGGAGGGGAGTGATAGTGAGCTTTCCCATGATAAAGTGTGGGGTGGTATAGCTAGGTTAGAAGGATTGGGTGTTAGTGAGAGCCCTCAACCTGCTGCCCTGAGACATGCTGACCACTTGAAATCTAATGACGATGAGTCAGGGACCACTGAGGCAATAGGAAATGGCAACAGGGAAACTCGAGGAAAATATTACGAAGTAATTAAGGAGCTGTTTTCCAAGAAGAACACAAGGCCTGCTGACTAGCTGAAGTGCTGCATCATGAATGTCACTGCAGGATACAGCGCTTCAGTTTCTCAATTCAGCTCCTGAATACTACAAGGCCAGATGATTTCTTCATGCAACCTGGCCACCTCCTCAAAAAATTAATCAAAGTGGGTGCACTTGCACCCAAGAAATCCCGCTCTGCCCTAAGGGCCTTGTGGGACTTCCAGATTCTGGAGTTCCCCACAACAGAAGATTCAGGCAACTCTGTCACTCCTTGGGAAGGCTCTTTGGATACGTGTATCAGCCTACAAAGATTGTGACCCCTCTGTCTGGGTTTCCACTGCAGTCCAACAGTTAAAGTGCTTGGTCACAATGATTTTTTTAGTAGAGTGCATCTCCCTGCTACTCTCAGAAATCTCAGCAGAGAGTTGATACTGACGGTATATGGCCTGAATATGATTTTTAGGGCAGATTAATTTTGAACTAAGACAAATTAAATGTATGATATATTTGTAGCTGAAATATCTTCATTTTGTTTTTTTTTTCACCTCTAAGCAAACCATAAACAAATTATTACAATTTTCATCTCCAATAAAAAAAAAAAAAAATCTAAAATATTTCACTATAGTTGTGCCTAGAAAATTTTTCTCTGATTTTTGGACGAAGTTTCCAGGAACTAATGTGATACAATTGTCTCTCAGTTTTGATTAATATTCATTTCTAGATGTATTTAGCAAGATGCTAGCTAAAGAAATTTTAAAAAGTAAATATTAGAAATGACTGTGAAAAAGAAAAAAAATCTTCACAAAATTAGAAATTAATTTGCCAAATTACTTTTAAGTTGGATATATCCAAATTATGAAAGGGAATAATAATTCAGAAATTAATGTGCCTATGAAGTAAAACAGACTTTCTTACAATTGAATTATAGGAGTTCAGATTTCTAAAATATATTCAAGTATTTAGTATAAATACAGTACAACTATTTCTAGTAAAATATAGAAAAAAAATAGTTGAAATAAAAAAAAAATAAAAACCATCAAGCACTAGAGAGATAAGAACTAAGGTAAATAAAGAAATCAGCTTGGATCACACAGGTAAAAGCAATTCAAATTTTACATGAACTTAAAAACTTCTCTGTCTTCCTGATAGCTGAGCAAGAGGTATAATCATTTATACATTCCAAAATTATTTATTAAGTTCTATCAATGCATACATCAAAACAGTATACTATGTGAAAGAATCAAAAGAGGGACAGAGGAAAATCTTTAAGACCAAAATTTTAAGTCATATCTAGCTGGAATGATAAAGAAGTGGCTAGTCGGAGAAAAAAAAAAAAAAAAAATCAGAAAAATTGAATTAGAAAAAAAAAGAGCAGTTTCTGTGTTTGTCTCCATTGATTCTTGCCTGGAAATGACAGCAGTTATTAATAGTAATGAGGTACAGCAATCAGCTATGTAGGCAACTTAATTCCTTCATTCTTATGATGCTGCTATAAAGGTGGGGCAGATTTACCACTGTCTTATCTCTGCTTTAGGCTTTTGTTATTACTGGCAGTGAGATGTGTACGGTCCAAGTGTCCAGTCCTCATACTCTTTTCATTTACTTTTAGATCACTATTAGCTGAATAGAAATCCCAATATATTGGGATTTATATTATTAATTAAATATTAATATTATAGCTGTCTTAATATCTGTTCCATTTGAGTCTTGAATTTATACGGGGGTCAGTTTTCAGTGGCTGAATTGTAATTGTCTCGAATTACCGTTTGCACAGAAAGAAAGCTGAAGATACAAACTGAATGAAGCACTGGTTGCACTAAGAGGATCTTCTGCTGAACGGTCAGACTCACGCTACTAAAGCCTTTAATCCTACACTGAGGACTCATGCAAAGTTTATTTATTAGTAATATGAGCAACACAGGCAAACTCTTGAGTAGGGAGGGCCTGGGCATCATTTGGCAGATTTCTAATTGGGCAAACTAGCAGCACAAGAGGGATGATCCTAACAAAGAATGCAAATGGCTAATCTCCAACTTGCAGACACAGCTTACTGCACAGGTAGAGAGATGGTTTCAGGGGACCAGGGTGCTCGGAAACTGCTGTAAAACAATCTGAATGTAGAAAAAAAAGCATCACAAACATTTAAGAACAAATTCATTTCCAAACAACTTCAGAAGTTTTAAGTACTTCTTCAAGCAGTAGCAGTAGTATTAATTAAGATAATAAGTCTGTCTGTCTAATATTCCTAATGGATGTTTCTGTGTAAAGGCCCACAGATGGCTCCAGCAATGAGGAGGAGGAAAACACATTCTCCAAATGTCAGAGAAGAATAAAAGCCAACTGAACAAACTAAACAAGGTGCTGACTATTGACACTTGCAGCAGGAAGCTAAAACCCTACTTTGCAATAAGATTATGATGCTTTTTGTTGTTGTTATTGTTGATCACCATTAGAAGAAAGCCTTGCCAAGTAAGAAAAGATCACTGTGAAGAATACAAATTACACAAAATGTATTCCAGTATTTTACTGACCAGAGTGCTCCGCTGTTGGCAGAGCATATAAAGATAACTATTTGGGTAATTTACAACTGAATGCTTTTGGGAAAGTGAAATTTATGGGCTTTATTGAGACACAGTCCAAAAATCATGATAAGTGGTTAACAGCCCCCATTATTCCTTTTACCAAGCAGCATTCTGTAAATGGTTGTTGCAAGTTTTGCTATTTGTTTACACCTTATTCAGTGTGACTGGGCCAACAAAAAGAAAGACACAGTAGAAAAAAGAACAATTTGTTATGCCAGTAGAGGACAGTAGAGCAGGGGATTTGAAAGAATTTTGCTTCACCTGGCTATTGAGAAGGGTGGTGCAATTCAGAATTCAGCAGAATATCACAGTAGGACTCCCAGTCTGGAAGGGGTACTCAGAAGAGTTTCAGATATTAGCTCTGCATTCCTCTTGTGACAGTGCAGGAGCACACTCTGTTTCAACACGTTATCATACCTGAAATGACTGAACATACTGCAAGTGACTGCAAGTGACACATCCATAGTACTGTCTGAACATGAAACATTTACAGAAACTGTATATTGGGTATGCAATTTGGGAGTATTCTTATTTGGCTTCCTAAAGCCACAAAGAGATCTTCAAATAATTGGTTACTTAGCTGCTTCCAATTACCTAAATGATTTTGTTATATTGCCTTAACTGCCACGACAGTTATTATTAGCGATTAGAGATTTCCCAAATTGCAAAAGGATTACTTAAAATTCTGGTAAAAACAAACAGCTTCTGATAAATCTTCATTTGCAGTCACTTACAAAAAAAAAAAAAAAAAAAAGTGTATTCATTGCTTCTGGGACTATCACACTCTTTATTTTTCTTACCAATTAATACAGAACCATACAATTTTCAGTGTTCTTCCCTAAAAATGTAAAATATTGAAATACCAGAAAAAACATATGTATAAACTGTCAATCAAATTATTCATAACTAAACAGAAGATACCCTACTCTGATATTTTAAAAACAGCTAAAGTAAATTGCACTTGATTTTTTTTCAGTAGATACGAAATGGACTGTACTGGAAACTGATGTGTCCCAAACACCACTGTATTGACTTTGTGAATCCTTGACGAGCTGAACACAGTGCAAAAAGCACTTCAGGGTACAACATGGCATGTAGACATTGCAAGGGCAAGACAGCAAAGACCTGACATTTGTGTCTACATACTCTTTTCAGAAATTTAAAATCTTCACTGTATTTTGGGAGCCCCGATGTCTTTGCAAATCTAGTTCAGATCCAGTCTGTGCCTCGGTTCTATACCATCATAGCAAGACTGATATTCTCTGCCCAATAAGGGTGCTGTAAATTCTTCCAATTTTGTAAAGACTGGAAATCTTTTAAAAAAACTAAGAGAAAACAGCCCTTGATGAACATCAGGCCCTCTATTGTGAATATGTATTGGACTGAATGAACTAGACAGTCTCATTTCTTTCACCATAGTCTGAACAGAGCCTTTCACCAAACTACAGAGAATCTGTAGAACTGCTGAAACATTGACTTCCTTTATAAGGCAAGAAAAAGCCAGAATTTAAAGCATATATTTCAGTATTACATTTTATCTCCAGGTTTCTCATAAGGACCACACCTCTACAGTCATATTTATGAGCTTGTGACAAGGCCACAACTATGCCCTTCATGTTCAAGTTACAACTTTGGATGTAACCTTCATCTTTTGCACAACTTCTATTCTTCTGGAAGAGTCCCATCTTATGTCTTACTAAAACTACAGAACAGGCAGCAGCTTTGTCTACCTGCCACTTAAATGTTGTGTTTTTTCACTTCATTGAAATTTTCAGCACTTTTTCCAAAGCCTTTGACGTTTGGCAGGCTCTTAAGGAACAAAAGCAAACTTGAAAATCATTTTTGTTTTCTGTACGTGAAAGCCACAGGTGGTTTTGTTCAACCGTAAATATCATCAAGCTTTCTCCTTACTCTGACATTCCTCATATGTTGTGTTTCCCTGAAGTTTTGTGTTGCAGTCAAATTTACACTAACTAAGGCAAACCAGGAGTCTTGTAAAAATGGGTTATTTTTTTTGTCCTAGTGTTCTCCTAGTGTGAACTTTTCCATGATTATATTAGGCTTTTTTTCTTATATTATTAATTAAAATTTCACTTTCAGTTAAGCTGAAATATTGAAACACAGATCTATTATTTCTGATACAAAAAGTCAACCAAGAATCACATCTATTCATGCTATTAGTATGATTTCATCCTCATTGATGTTTTAACAGAATAATTTAATGTTATCTCAGGAGGCTTGAGGAACCTTAACCTGTCCTTTGAGCAGCTTGAATTTGAGTAACGTTGTATGGGCTTTGCCAGATCTTAATGTATTTGCAGTTTTGAAGTCAAGCCAAAAATACATGAAATTACTCTGTAGAATTTCTGGAATATATATGAATAAGATGGTGCCTAGTTTCCACATGATCAGTACCAAAGGCTAATGTATACTTTCCAGACATAAATGCCATAAAACCAAAAAAAAAGAAATCAACAAGATGCAGGCATGACAAAAACAAAATACATATTATTTCGAGTGAACATGTGCTGGAAGAAGAGGAAAGTATCATACTGTCAAGGAGAAAATAGAAATGGCAAAATTGGTAGAACATGGTGTTAAATTACTTAAGTAGCATGTTTTGTATTTTTTTTGTTTGGTTGTTTGTTTACTCTGGTAATCTTTTACATAGAATTATCAAATAGTGGGGTTTTTTTGCATTAATAGAGAAAATAGAGTTAAAAGCTTATAAATTTATACATAAATTATTTGTTGTGTAATTTTATAGAGCTCGCTAATTTGTGACGTCCAAGTCAATCAACACTGGTAATATCTATATCAGTATATATAGAGATAATTATGCCTCTTCTTTACATTTTTCTGCTATTGCATCTGTCACATCTTTTTTCAGTATGCAGTGACTACATTTTTACTACTGCACTCATTCTGAATAGTGTGAATCTGATGTATGAAAAGCAAATGTTTGTTTCAGAATAAGAAAAACAATGAGGCAAGACAGAACAACTCTGAAATTTGCACTAAGTTGGAATACAGTGTCTTCCTTGCCTGTGTTCTGCTTCTGAACAGAAATGCTAAATGGCACCCGCTCTTAATAGAGAATAAATCTGTTTTTAATGGTGTAGTACTAGAATTAGAATGCATGATTTCTCCACTCACTGTGTTCTGTATACATTCCATTAGACATTTTATATTATGGCATTATCTCTAATCCTGATTTTTGTCCTCATTTGCATATTTCATATCTACTGAAATCAGTGAAGTTAGGGAAATTGTATCTGTACTTGGAAAATCTCACTATTAGGTAGCACTGTTTTCTGTTGTTACAAAATACACACTGCTTTGTGGGACTTGAATTCTCTTTATCCAGGGGAATGCAGAGCAGAGGCAAACTTCCAGAATGAGGCACAGACTCTGAAATGACAGTTCCCAGAAGAGTAGTCTAAGGCTGATTGGTTTCTGTGTGGAAATGACAAGATTCTTATGGTGTTTTTAGGAACTCTACCTCGTGGCACTTCAGATTATCCAATTGCTCTGTGTCACTGCATACAGCCAGGCTGATGAGTCCAGCTGAGAAATGTTAGTGATGATTTTCTTCCAGAAAGCATTGTCTTATCAGTGAAGCATGTGAAATACCTGTTCTATCCATACTCCTGCCAGGAAAGAGCTATTGTGGCAAGGTACAAGATGAGTCAATTTTATGTCACAGAAAAAGAAGAATCATATCAGGCTGAAACTGCTGCTATTGACCATTGTTTTAGGTTTTATTACTTTCTGCATCATTGTGAGGGATATTTGCCCTGACTAGCTGTGCTGAGCCCTTGTGTTCTTCCTTTCAATTAGGCATTTCAAAACACCCTATGACATTAAGGAAGTCCATCCTGAGCACGTCATGTATTGAAATACTGCTTATGTTGTTTATTTCACAGGTGAGAGGGAAATTCTAACTGTGGTTTTCTTCACTCAAAATTACTGAAAACCCTGAATAAAAGACAACAGATATACAAACATTCCTCTCTAAAAATTGACATTTAAGCTATGTGAAGTTAACTTTGGCAGAAATTTAACCACCTTACAGAAATTTTTACTTGAAAGAAATTCAGTATGAGTGATCAACTCAGCCACTCATTAATAGGATAGAACCCAGAAATTCTGATTTGCTGTGAACCCCTTCTGATCACTGAATATCAGACACCCTCTGTAACATCAGTGTTCCCTCTGTAAGCCTCTGATATAGCGTCTTTTCCAGCATATCCATTTGTACTAGGTGAATTGCTTTACCAGAACCTCGCCTTCTCTGAAAGCACGGAATGTATCCTTTTGAAATGTGTTTCTTCCTTAAATGTGCCAGCATGTGCATGCATGGCATTCTTCCAGGTGAGATTCAGTACTATATTTGGAAGTTTTTTCTCATGAGATTCAGTTTGATTCCTGGGGAGTAGGTAGTTGTACTATTTTTTTAAAGGTTCATTTCAGCCAAGTATTGTCTGCTCTTAAACATCACTTAGAATTTTTAAACTTCTTTATGAGGTGCAACGAAAGGGCTCCCTAAATGAAGCAATAAAAAATATCAAAGATAGCATTACTGATTTTTATGTTTACACCTCATTTCTAAATACAGTCTAGTCACACTGAATAATGTTTGGCAATCAGTTTGAAGTATATCATTTATATTGGTTTCTGTTTTTTTTCCAGCTTATCCTTCTTCCGTCTATTCTTTACTGATTACAGAGTACCCATTTGTAAACTATAATTATTCTGAGCACAACCCCATAAGATAGAGGCTGACTTTTGATTATGAATATGTTGATTTTTTCAGACTTTAACTGCTTCCCTTAAGAAAACAAATAAGCATACAAACCAACAATCAGAAATCCCAGTAAGATTAACGCTCAATCGTCTATACATCCACAATAAAGTGAGCATTTAACAATCAGTTATATCACTTCTCTTATTTTGCAATCAAAGAATGTGATATGTGGTCCAATTTCTATTAAAATAGAAATTAAATAGAATAAAATAGAAATAAAAAGAGGAAACTTTTTATGTGTGTGTATATCTTTAAGTGAATTTTTCAGTCGTCTCTTATCAATGTCATTGTACTTGATAGTCTAAATAAATAAATAATAAATTCAAAATAAAAATAAATCTTTGTAGATTGTAAATGACAGCAAAAAGGAAAGCAAGCACTACTCTGAATAGATACTTCTTTTCTTGGAGGTAAGCTTTGGAATCATGCTGAAGCTCATCCTGTACTTTTCAGGGCAGGGTAATATATTCCCAGTTATAGTACTATTTTTTATCTAAATTTAAAACTAAGACATTTGGAGCTCTCCGTGATATTCTAAGTAGTGTACAGGTGACAGGAGCCTTTGTCTGAGTATCAGAAACACACTGTGACCAAGAAGATGAACTTTTACTACTGCTTCCTGAATGGTGTTTTTAGAAGTTTGGAAAGCTAATTGATGGCACTTGGACAGAATTTAATTCATTTAAATTCAGGAAAGCAGTCTGGAAAAATCGAACATAATGTGGGATACTGAAAGCATCAGAAATGTGAAGCAAAAGCCAATCATGCTGGAATATTCTGAGTTGACCAGTGGGAGGACTTGCTGTTGAACTGCTCTGGCTAATTATTTCTCATCTTAGATCCTTTTAAATTCAAAAAACACTGAAAATCTCTGTGCACTGAAAATCCAGACTTTGAAACAGTCTTCAGATAATGACTAGACTGTTTCAAGTTCAGTTGTGTGCATATCTGAAGAAGGATTTTCCCAAAATGGTGAGAGTAAGTGCTAAGAAATGATGGCTTAGTTCTTGGCTCTCTTTAGTTCAACTGACATTTTGATTAAAGATTTCAGCATCAGCTATAGATTATCCTGCATGACTAATATGCACTAGCTCGTCCATTAAATTTATTCCATGAAGCACCAATGAATGTATGCAGAAAACTACAAAAAGTGTATGTGAAAGGAAATCTCATTACATACTAGACTACAACAAGAATAAAATGCAGACATAAATAAGGATGAAGTAATGTGGTAGTTGTCAAAACACCTGATTTTCCAGTATCCACAGCTTTTTGATTTAGGGAGTCTGCAACATGCTCATTTCAGAATGTAGGAAGACATGCTGAAATGCCACCTACCAGGTATTGTTCTTGGGACTGAAAAAAGTATTAGTTTTTATCTCTCAAAAGTTGAACTATAATGTAAAATATGGTATAATACCACCATTTCCAAATCTGAAAAAGCTATTCCAAAGAATGGATTTGTAGCAGACACTTGCACTTGTGGTAGGTGAAGTTCCAGATAGCTAGCTCTTTTCTTGCTTTGTCATTTCTATTTCCTGTATATTAGCATTTATGAAAGTCAGTCTAGTTATTTCCTACCTATTGAATATCCTTTTACACTAATACAGTATGTTTTGAATTTAGATCTAAACTAGGACTTCTAGGTTTCAAATAGGAATTAGTGTTTGGAGATATGAATTTCAGGCTGAATGTTTCAGTAGCTATATCCTTCTGCGGTCATTTGCAAGATCTGTCTTACATCATCTCAAAGAGGATTCAGGTGACTTCCTCATATGATATGCTTCAATCCTTTGTTAAAGACTTTCCTAGACACTTTCAAACAAGTGATTGTCTAAAAATCTCTGGCCTTGATCTGAATTTGAATGTGATGGGATCTTAAGCATCATTGTCAGTATTACAGCTAATCATGTATGTGAAAGTCTCTTTCACTTGCCCATATCTTCACTGGTGTTGCTGAGTGTTCACTGCTTGCTGAGTGTTTCCTGAAAGATTACACTTAATTTCTAAAAATTATATTGATTTACTGCTAGCTGGAGGATAGCAGAGGGCGTAGAATCAGAATTCATATTCAGACAGAACACTGCATAAATTCCCAGACTTGGTTTATTTTATTAATACAGTATGAAAGGAGTAACAAATTTACAAATGCATAAACAAGTTTCAGATAGGAGTATGAAGTGACTTATAGGGAACATTTTGCTGACATGCCCAGACAGATTTCCATTTTTTGAGATAGCTCTGCATTTTCTGCACAATTGCATTGCTTGAGACAGATATGTCCTGTAGAGACAAGCAGAGCAGAAATGAAAGCCCAGACCTCCCAAAATATTGAAGCACCTATATAATGGAAAATCATTTTAGAACTCTGAAATTCCTGATATCTGAAGAAGAAAAATGCCTTAAGATGGGAAAAAAAATAAAATAAAAAATAAAAAATTCCTTGAATGTATTCTGAGCCTTTCTTTTGCAAAAGGATCTTAGGTAATAAAACCTTTTTTTTTTTTTTTTTTTTTTTTTTTTTTTTTCCCAGCATTGTTTTATTTGGTACCAATAAAAATGCAAAATAACAAGTCATGAGGTTGCATCATTATTCCTTAGTATTGGTTGGTTGATGTTATGTTTTCTCTTTATTCTCAGGATAGTGAATCTGTTCTTTGCTCTTATCTGCTCGTGGTTAGCCAGAGGAAGCTGGGTGTTTACGTTTGGTACCAGTTCAATATCTATCACATCTAGCTGTGCTTTTTGGCTCATCCTGTGATCCCTCTCCATGAAATTTTATTTTCTCAATAATGGGCTTCACAAGCAGGTTTTGGTGCATTCAGATCTTTCTGCCTTGTCTGTCAGAACTGCATAGAAGATCAGATCTTCAACTGAAAAATAAAACTAAATCAAATTGTTTGCACAAGTTGGGTTACACAGAAAAAAACTGGGTAGAATCACTACTTGCTTTCTGGGTACTATTCTTCATCACAAGAAGAAGTAATACACAGAAAGCTTTCCAAAAAAGAGGAAAAAATACCTGAAATTCACTGCTGTCACTCATATAATTGTTTTCTTTTGTGATTCCTGCATCAATAATTGGTATGATGCTATCGTGCTATATTTAAACCATGTAAATACTTCTGGTCCAAATCATTCTAATAATATTTATGCTATTAGAATATAAAATATTATTTTCTGAAAGCCATGGAAACTTTCACCTAAATATTTGTGTAAAACATGATTTGACCCAGATTTAGACTAATTCTGAGGAATTAGAGATGTGTCATTTGGAAACTACTATATAATACCCTCTAATTTTTGTTTACAACATTTTACTATTCACTACTCTACACATCATTATCAGGATAATGTTGACAGATGTCTACATTTCACAGTGAAGTCATTCCTCTAAGTATTAAATGCTGCTAATCTTGCTAAAGATATCTCATGAAACAGATTAGTAAGTGTCTGGATTAGCAACAGTAACAGAAGGATATATGAAAAAAAGACCAATAAGATTATAATAGAACATTTGGTAGATCTTATAGTACTGCACATGGAGGAAAGAGAACACTAGAATAATGATTAGTATTTTCAGATTTATGTCAGGACGGTGTCTTAGGAAATTTGATCCATGTTAACAGAAAGAAGAAACACTCTTAAATTCTTCCATGAAAACCTTTGGCCAGCACCATGTTATTTTAGTGTCAAAAAGAAAAGAACTTGTTTTAGTTTTGCAAATCGAAAATTGTTTCTTTTGGCACTGGCTGGATTTGTCAGTACCTAAATACCACAAAAAAGGCAACAATCCATGTAATATTCAAAGGGGAAAAAAAAATGACTAGGGCTTTCTAGGAGAAATATTCTTTTATCTAAGAATAAGATCCATGTAAAAATACATGTTGCAGACCTTTGAAAAGGAAAGATTTTCTTCGGATTAATTTCTCTTGTTTCTCCATTTCCCATTAAGATTTCTGGTATAAATTCAACATAAGAAACCCTTCATAAGGCTCATCATTTTGAGGTCACAAATGTCTTCATGAAATTTATTCAGGGCTAGTCAGACAGTTTAATGCACTTCAAATTCTAGGATTACAAGGACAACTACTAAGGTTTTCAAGGAAATGTAGAAAAGCTGTCTGAAAAATTATAATTTTTCAAAGCGACACTACTATATCAGATGGCTCTCTTGTCCAAATGGTAAAAAAAATGCATATGTTATGAAGACTTTTACTGTCATGTTTTGTATTACTGATATTACCATGTGAGATTACTAATTTGCTGTCATGTTGAATGCAACAAAATTTGCTCTGTAGCTCATCTTATCCCTCCTACCCTCCTGAATGCCAAAGTAACACAGGGAAAGAAAGAGCTTGTTGGTGATTCATTGAATAACATCTGAAATAATGTGTCAGGGGAAAATAAAAAAAGGAGTAGTAGAGAGATTAATTTTAAAGTTTTGTGTGGAATAATGGTAAAAAGATATGGAACATGAAAATATTGCCATTCTAAAAGTGAAAATATTAATAAAAAGGAATTGGGCCATTTGATACCAAACAGCACAGTAGATCACCAGTTAAATTAGCGTAATTGGTAGCTGGCACGTTCAATTTGTGAAAGTTGTATTTGGCATGAGAGACTTATAGGCAGGAATGGGGTTAAAGTCTTAGTTCCCTGAATGTGATCAGTGAATCAACAATACTGACCAGGGATAATCACAAATGGAAGTCTTAGAGTTAGTTTTTAACTGCTTAAAGAAAATGAAAGAGCTGCATATTAATTAACCATGTCCTTTCATTAGTTTTGTGTCATTTGTTTCATTAGTTATCTGCTGTTTCACACCAGTGTCAATGACACAAAACTAATTTCTGGCTAAATTGTACTTGTGAATTGCCACTCCATTACAGGAATAATTCTATTGTGCTCATTTGTAGTTGGAATGAATGGTTACATCAAAGCTATTGGATCTAACCACTTCATCTCACACTGCCTGTGTGAGAAAGGAAATTTATACTATGAGGATTAGCCGGTATCTGATTTGGATTTTGCAAATCGAAGAATAGGTACTCAATTTCTTTTGTTCTGGCTTTAAATGCCTTTCTGAATGTATCCAAGAGATGTGATGTATGCAGGTATGCTTCAGTTTTCTTCCAAAGAGTTTCTGCAATGCTATTGTATGTGTGGAAACATGGGAGTCCAAGTCATTAAAACAAACAACAAACAAAAACCACCACCAACAACAAAAAAAACTGGAATCTTCTGTTTACAGTGAATACATTCTCCTGTAAATCTTCATGTGAATCCTCAGCTACTAAGTTAATACTAGGTAAATGAGTGATGGTTGTTTGCCTCCTACTCCTCTATGAAGGAGAAGCATTCCTTTTGATTAAATTCCCTTCTGCAGCCTACTGCAGTTTAATTCTCTTTTAGTGGAATTCTGATCCCCCTGAATATGATGTGAATTGTTTTACCCTAAGGGGACATGACAAGTACACAGTATGATATAACTTCTTACAGAAAGAGTCCCTGATCCTAAATGCTACTTAAGATGCTTTCTTAACACCAGGTCTTTGAAAAACATGTGATAAAGGAATAGAAAAATAATATTCCTTATTAAAAAAAAAAATAAAATAAAGAACACAAACAAGAAAGGAAAAAATAATATTCCATATTGCAAGAAAAGCATTTTTAGATTAAAAGTGATGAGAAAGAGTTTCAGTTCGAAGAAAATCAGAATTTAATCCATAACAATGCAAAAATTCACTCTTATAAACCAGGTCTGGAAGTGATTCATACCAATTAAGCAAGTGTCGCAAAATCTAGCCTGACTCCTCCAACATAGTCTGAATGGCCAGAATCACTTTGTCTTATTTTCCCTCATAATACATAATAATGTACTTAGAAAGTGTGCAGTTTGCTATAGTTTGGTAGGAGAAACAACATTGCATTATTTATTTTTGCTCTTCACTTTTACTGACATTTGATTAAATAATATTTTGAAAGTGTTGAAAGACTCTATACTCTCAAAATATCTACTCTTCAGCCTTCAGATTTAAACAAACAATAGAGATTTTTTCCTGTGCTTCCAAAATTGCTATGCTTTGGGTACTTATTTTTAAAAGGAGCCCAGTAGTTTTCCAGTCTAATGCAAACTGACAGAGTAAATGACAATGTTTTAAAAGGAGAATGCTACTTCATTGTGAAATGCATAGCACAAAGTGACATGTTGTGACATATTGAAAGATGTCTAGCAGGCAGATTTTTAATCAGCTTGTTGGTAACCTCTGACCACTGCCATAAGTGGCCTGCAGGTAAGAAAATTCCAAAGCCCACATTTGTGCTCAGCATGAAGCTGCATTGCACTCTAACTAACTGATCTGTTGATACAGTGCATTATGATGTTCTGTGTCAGGGGTTCAGAGCTGTGTAAGGAAGGGCAATTTTTTTCCTTTCCCCATGTTTCTAAGGGTAAGATGCTCTTCTTGCACAGTTCAGTTACTCTTTGTGCCTCAGTTATAGTTCCTTTTGATTGCAAAAATCTTAAGACAAAAATTATGAAATGTCATAAACACAGTCATCCAGTCATTCACATGCAGTTATGAATATTATTTATGAATACAATATTATCACAAAACGGCTGAATTTGGAAGGGGTTTTTGGAGGTCAACAGATCCAACTTCTCTGCTCAAGCAGCACCTTCTATCTCAGGTTGTCCATGTTTATTTAATTTCCACTAAGTTACTTATGTATGTATGTATGTTTCATCCATGTTAAGATGTTATACTTTCAAATGGCATGAGAAATAATCAGTTAAAAATGGCAACAGGCTCTTGTAATTAGGTTTCTGTTCACTTTTTTTTCCCTCAGAAATCCAAAAAGTACATGAAGCTAAACAATAAATCAAATCTGAGAACACGTTTGAAAATTTCACATGTTGCTGCCACATGCTGATAATGACAAGGACTACAAGAACTCTTCTAAGTGAGACATTTTGGTTTAATTCTTAACATTTTTAATGTTGGATGTCACTGGATGAAAAATAAATATGCAGTTTAGCTTCATTCAGTTCAGTGAAGTTAAGTCAGGTGATACATTTGTTCTGCTTTCTTGAGACACTGCTGTGCTTGATGTACTTCGTTTTGTGTATGACAGAGAGAAGCCTGATGATATGTGGATGATGAAGTTTAATATGGTTATCAGAAGGTACTTTAATGACTATAATAATTCCCAGATCCTGAGCTTGTCAAGCTAACTGCTTTGCTTTCCTTTAATTATAACTAATGATCATTCTAGAGACAGACAGGGAAAACTAAGCTACAGGAGAAGAAATATGGCTCAGGAAAATGGACTTCATATGACCTTGCGCAGCTATAAACAATTTAAAAAACACAATCATTTTGTTTGATTAGATATTTCACACTCATTCTATTCCAGTGTGAGCTACTTTCTCATTGTGCCATTAATCATGCTACTTAAGTGAACATTAATCTAATGTCACTTCATTCTGAAAAATGCTGGGAGAGACAAATTTGTCTCAATGATCGGACCAGTAACCTTTCTCATTTCTGTGAAAGCAATAATTAAAAAGATATCTTTTGTACATTTTATAATACATTTCAGATCACAGCAATTAAGGAGTTGGAGCATCAGACCTTCCAAAACAAGAAAATGAACCTTTTTCAGCAGCAGCTTTCCTTTGTTATGAAATGAAAGAATGATGCACATGCCTCAGAGAATCCTCCTGACTCACAGAGGACAATTACTGTAGTTTGTTTGAAGTCATTTCACAGGAACCACAAAAAAAATAGTAAATTATCATGAAAACATCTGTTCTTGTGTATTTACGTTTTTGTGAAATAATAAAAAAAACAGTGTAACTATTCAGAATCTGCTTGGATTTTAGAGTTTTATAGAGCTCTACATTTTTGTTTTGCTTTCTTTATTTTTGATTTAACAGTCTATACAAAAAAAAGACTTACTTACCTATAACAAGCCTAAGCCACAGCTCCTTTTCAGCAAGAGTGCATCAAATGCTTCAATTTAACTGGAATTTAATAAAAGAAAAGAACTAGCACTTTCAGCATTTTGGGATAATATGCAAATGGTGTGTCATTTTGCTCAAGCGCAAACTGTTGCTGCTTGTGCAGTTGGGGCAGGAAAAATGTCTTTTTAAATAACACCACGGATCACAAATGATCTTATTTTTGTGGGATTAAATTGGATTTCAATATCCAGTGAAAAGATAATTCAAATGAATGATTTCAAGGTTCTCATTTCTAGCGCGACTTTAGGAAAACCTCGTACTGCAGTTCAGGAAGTATTAATTTATTTGAAAACATTTCCAATTATCTTCAATCTTAGTCATTGAGAAACCATTTGAGAAGCTCATAATACAGAAAAATAAATAAATAAATAAATAAATTGCTGAAGTTGTAAAACAGGCCGGGTTAAGGTCATCCTCTGCTTTTGTCATAAACCTAGACTAGAGAAATATTAGTAGCTATCACTCTCCCCTGGTTTCATCTGTCATGCTCATGTTTAAAAATTGAACCATTTCATTATTCTTCATAGAGAAATGTTATTATCCTCTCCATAGTATGGCTGGGAATAACTCCTTGGAATTATTTCACTTTCTTACTAAAAACATATACTACACCTGACCATGATATGACAAAAACATGGAAAAATAGGAGCAAGGAAGGGTCTGATTCCTCCAGACCACACTGCCATCAGCAAGTAGTAGCATACCTCTATAAAGAGTATGTGTGAGCAGAAAAGCCACACAGATTTTCCAATGTTCTTTTGTCTGAATGGGTGAGTAGAATGTTAAATTCACAACCAAGCAAACAAAGGAATCTGGTTTTAAGAAGATTAGTTAACATCATGTAATTCATTTGGTTTATATAGAACACCAAATAAGAGGATATATACTGTTTGAATCCATGTATGTATCTATGTACAAATGTACTGTACATGTATGAAAGTGAATGTCTGTATGGTGGACAAGTTTCATAATGAAATATCTTCAAACGTGCCATAATCTCCTGGAAATATATGTGATTCCTTTATCTGCACTGTATTTGTTTACATTCTGGCACACCACTCTGTAGAAAAATAAGACAGCACTGAAACTCATGTCTATGCTACTGCTAGAAAAACTGTGCATGTGTACATGGACATATTTCTATGAATACATACATATTTCTATGAATACATACATGTGCAGGTGTAATAATAACCATTTATGTATATGTATGTGAAAATACTCTCTTTTGTGCATATTATATAATGAAAGTCTTTATATTTTATCAGACTGCCTGTATGGAATTGAATTTCCTGTCATGTTTGCTATCATTACTTCCTAGGAAATTCACAGCAAACATGCCGTCAGTAACTTATATAAAACAAGGATTAATGTTTTCAGGCTTTATTTGAAAACAGAACTGGACCCTAGACATAAAACATTAGATAAACATAAACGGTTGTAAGTAAACTAAGAAGGACACAATTCCTTGTTACAGGTGCCTGTATGTGTAGATCAGAATTCAACACCTTGATCTCTCTCTGTTTACATACTAAACATCTTACTCATTTCTTCCTCATGCTCACCAAAATCATGTAAGATCAGTTCTGAAAATCCATGGTAGAAAAAGAAAACAAACAAAAAAAGGAAGCTAGCAATTAAAATGGACTCTTAGGATTCACTTATTAATGGAAAGGAACTCTTTTTCCTTTGGAGACAGTTTTCAAGACTGTAATGAAAAGAGAATCACACAAGAAATCAATTCACTGTTCAGATATCTACTGTATTTTACTGTGATGCAAATGGGATTAAATGCAGACATTCTGTGGTTCCCATCCAGCTGTGCTATGCATATTTTGTTTTCAAATGCTTTGGACATGCCAGGGCTGAACTAGCTGCTGATGCTTCCCTCCCCTCATTGCATCGGCAAAGTGAGGATAGATTATATTCATAACTGTAAATCACTTGAATGCTGCACTAGGTGGGCCATATTGGTATGAGTGATCTGAAAGAGATGAGATAGAATCCATTCAGAAAAAAGTATCCTGAATAAATGTAGAAACCTTGTGAAACTCCTGGTTTTAAAAAACAAACAACAGCAACAACAAAAGTACGCACTGATCTGAGGGAAATCATTAACCACAAGAAAGTCAGAGAAGAGATGGAGAGTTAGGAAAGGAAACTAATGATATTTAACAACTGTGCAAGAATAACTACAGGAGTCAGTACACCTTAGGGGCTGACATGCTTGAAAGGAGCTCTGCAGTGAAGAACCTGGGTGCCCTCGTGGCTAGTAGGCTGGCCACGAGCTGTCTGTGTGCCCCTGTGCCCAAAAAGGCCAATGTTATCCTGGGATGCATTACAAAGAGCATGGCCAGCAGGTCAAGGGAGGTAATCCTCCCCATCTACTCTGCCCTGGTGTGGCCACATGCACAATACTGTGTCAAGTTCTGGGATCCTCAATACCAAAAAGACTAGGATCTCCTCGAAGGAGTCCACGAGAGGCCCACAAAGATAATAAAAAGCCCAGAGCATTTCCCATATGAGGAAAAGCTAAGTAACTTTAGCTAAGTAATGCCTACCTGTGCTACCTGCTGTAGGGAACCTGCTTTGGCAGGGGGGTTGGACTCGATGATCTCTGGAGGTCCCTTCCTGAGTATGTTCAGACTGGGGAAAAGAACACTGAGGGGGAAATATTATAAAAGCTTATAAGTATTTGAAATGTGGTAGTCAAATTGATGGGAGTGGACTCTTTTTGGTATCATGCAGCAACTGAACAAGCACAAATGGCACAAAATGGAAAACAAAAGGTTCCATACAAACATGAGAAAGAACTTTACTTTCAGGGTGACAGCACACTGGAAAAGATGCACAGAAAGAGCGTGGAGTCTCCTTCTCTGGAGACATTCAAAACACACCTGTACACTTTTCTGTATAATCTACTGTAGGGAACCTCTGTTAGCGGCAAGTTTGGACTAGATTAACTCCAGGGGTTCCTTCCAGCCCCTACATACTCTGATTCTTTGGTAGCATGTTTTACTCAGCACTCAGTGCGAAATTAAAAATCTGGGAGCACAAAATATGAAAACCTATCAAAGCCTCCCAAGCAGAGCAAGTAAACTTTAAAAAATCAAAATCTTTTGATGAGACGGATATCAAGTGAAATAATGTAGAGTTGTTGGGTGTTACATTACACAGTCATGAGTAAACGTTACTTTTTTTTAATGATGTATACACTTAGGTAGTGTAATCACTTTGTCTGAGACCACACTGCTGATAAATAAAACCACTTGTATTCCTCTTTGAGAGTGGGTACTGATTTCATTGAAGATCTAAGACAAGTGTTAGGAAGCACTGTATGACAAAGAAAAAAAAGGCTCTGTAAACAAAATGCTACACTGCTAGTCATCAAAACTTGCAGCTTCGTATAAAAAAATTATCTTTTCCTGTCAGTGATCTCATATGAAGTGATGTAAGGGGAAATTTATTTAGGACATGTACTTTTATTGTTGTTCATTTTTTTGGTTTTGTTGTTGTTGTTGTTTGCATAAGTTCCATTTAGCCTAATTTTAGTTATATATCTGAAAGTAATGCTTATGATTTATTTCCATGAAAACTACAACAGCTACAGAGAACACAACAGTAATTGATAGAGCAAATTGTTAGCTACAGAATAGTATTTTTCAACAGTTACCATCATTACCTATTCTATAAATTTTTGCCGGCAATGAGCAAGAGCCTGATGCCACACTTGTAAAAATGACTTGTATTTCACATTGATGTCATCACTGCTGAAATACACCACAAACCACCTCACTGTGCTCACATCTACTGTTTGGACTCCATAAACATTCAGTAAGAATTTATGCATGTCAGTGGGTGACATTTTTTCCGTGTGGAGAAATTCAGTTCCACGCCTTTGGTTCATTAGCACCCCCATGTCAGACATCAGTTTGTCAGACTGCCCCTTTGCTGCCATATGTCACATGGAAATGAAATGTAACAGAATATTGATGGGAAGGTTCAGCTTCTACTGCCATACCACCACCATCTGCCTTTGATGTTGCATAATAAAATATGAGGCACTACTTTCGGAGAAGCCTTTGTAATTTTCTTTCTGTATGGAAAACAAGATTTTTTCACTATTCACCTGAATTCTGACTCTTTAGTGCCTGCATTTTTGAACTGATGAAGCAGTTCCATGAAAACTGTGCTGGTTCATAAATCAAAGTTATGCTTAGATCACTGTGGCTGACTGTGTTCCATGCACATAACATTCACAACAAACACTTGTAAAACTCAGAAACAGCAAAAGTAAGAATGAAAAATTATGAGGCAGTGGATTGTGACATTTTATTTACTGTTTTTATTTTATAAGACAATTACAAGGGAATACATAAATAGGAACAGATTTTTGGGTTATTCCCAAAGCTATTACAGTGCCTCTGCTCTGCAAAAGCATGGACATAAAAAAGATCTGGAAATGTCAATATGCAGATAAATATATCTCAAAGTGTTGAACTTTTTGATGTGATTTTCGTCTTGGTTGCTTTTGGAACCAGCTAATATTCTGAACATGCTGGAAGGCGTACAATAAATGTTTGGCTGTGTCTTGGTCTGAAGTTACTTCACCCTTCCATGTGTTTCTGTCTGTAACAGTTTCAGAGCTTATTCTAATATCACTGATTGGAAAATTGTTTAACATCTACTATGATTAGTCAGATACAAAAAAACAGTTTAAGACTATTAATGAATTTATAAATGCTGTATAACCATGTTTACTTCTCTCAATTAAATGTTGTGAAGGGTTTCAGTGAGCTTTAAGCATATTTTCCTGTTTAAAATTATTCTATCTCCTCAGTATATCATTGAGTTATTGCAAAGGCAATCCTAGGTTTTGGATTTATCACCATCAATTTACGTCCTTTTGAAATAAAACAATAAACATACACAAAACACACATACACAGAAACCAACACCTTTCCGTTAAGAATTCCAGGAAAAAAATGCACCAGTTTAAACAGGGTATTTTATTTCAGACAATAACCAAGAATGCATCTATGTGGGAAGCATTTTCTTGATAACTAAAGTTTATTGTTTGTTTCCTGTAATATTTGCCTTCAATTTCCATAGGCATAAATCAGGAAACTGTGTTGAAAGACAAGTGAAGCTGATGCCAGTAAATACGAGTTAATGGCTGCTGTACTTGTTCAGCATGAGTTTAGCACAGGGCTTAAGTTTTGGTTCAATTCACAGGTGACAGATATTTTGACTAGGTCTATTTCTTTAACAGATATTCACTTCACTAACTGTATTTACTGAAGCAATTTTGACCACACTGTTGAACGTGTTTAAAATATTTCATGGCTTTCTATTTGTTGAATTTCTTGTGTTGACCAAGGGTAATTGTTATTTCTGTGAATGTCAGAAAGCATCATGTTTTTGATAAAGTGTAAGAAACACTGTCAACTTAAGGGCACATGTTCTATGAAGAACCTTTTTTTTTTTTTTTTAAGAATAATAAAAAGAAAGAACATATAAATTTTTTACCTGAAACTTGTAGAGTAAAAATATTTTGGAAAGAAAATAATACTTCAGAGAGAATGTGATAGAAAATACTAAGTAAAATGATTTCAGCTGTTAAGCTATTCAGGAAGTCCAATTCTTTCCTTCTTCAAATCTGCTGAAATATTACTTAAGCTCAAACTACTCCAGTCTGCTATACATTTAGACTGCATATGTTAAATGTAATATACCTAGGTTTGCTTCATTTGCCCATCTGCTGGTGGTTAGTGACATTTCAGATACTTTCGTCTGGCATCTAAAGCTATTACAGAAGGCACAGATCTCCCCTAAATTGTAAGTACTGTCCCAAGTGAATATCTTAGATGTAATTAGGTACTGAATTGGGAACCTAATTACAAAAAAACTTGTAACTGCCCTGATATTTGAAGTGAGACTTAGCTCTGTAAATTCAGACACTAGCTCCTAAATGAAAACTGGAAGTCTAGTGCCGACATCTAATCAATACAATCAATAGAAACTTTTGAGACTCTTTCACTTAACTGAAAAGCTGGCACTTAATGTTCAACTATCCCAGTAGCCCTCTAGACCCATGTGCCACATGGATCTCCACTGGCTGCAGGGTTCACAGCAAGACAAAATTAAACCTAGAAGCGAATGGAGTTCCATTCTTGTTTATAGTCAATCTCGCTGTAGAAGCGTCAATGATGAGATACTGAAAAGCTGACTTATAAAGTGACTGTTTTGGACACCTGATCTCCAGGGTGCAGTAAAGAAGGGTGTTTACGCTTCCTGTAGAGTGAATAAACAGTAAGCATTTCAGTCAGGGTTCCAGCTACTTGGTCCACGTAACAAACTTGGTAGACAGAGTGGATGACTGCTGGGAGCAAATTCTGACTCTTTCCTGTTTGTAGGCACAGGTGCATAGCAACCAGGGTTTAGTGCTTCGTTCAGCAAGCAGTGCCTGCTTACTCACTAGAGATGTAGCTGCATTGCTTTTCTATATTGTGGAACATGTCAGTTCAAAGTTTCTATGGAGTTTTACATGGTTTCAAATACTTTTCTATTAATATAATCAATTGACCAGGTTGAAAATCATCCAGAGTGACAGCAAACTTCTACTGAAGAGGTGGTTTTTAAGTCTTTGTATGAAGAAGCCAAACCACAGAAATGAAGTTTTTGTTTTCTTTTGTTTTGCTCAGATGTGGCACCAGAATGATTTTTTCCACAAATTTGCTGCCATGTTCAGAGTGCATGTGTTTTATATGTGTATAATTGATCTTTTTCAAATAAATATTTTTAATAGGCCTTTTCTCCCATCCCTTACTAATCAATTAAAAACTCTTTCTCTTTTATATTTTGCAATTAATAATTTCTCTTTCTCATAGATACACTGTGTTTCAGTGGTTGAACAAGTTCTTGTTAACAAGTCCTGCATTTATTAGGGGACTACAATTATAAAACTGTGCAGACACAGTTAACTGTCTTAGATAATCTGTAATGCTATTAATTTCTTCTGCTAATGATTTCATTGCCACAACACTATCACATTCTGCATTATTCCCCTCAGGGAAGTCATCTGTAGAGTCAGTATCTTTAGTTTGTTGTCTTATACTCCAAGATGTCAACCTGTAAAACAGTATCCATATATGATACAGTCATGTCTTTTATTTACTTATTTTCACTTTTTGAATTCTTTTTCTATCAGATTTTACAAATTTTAACAAATTTGGCAATAGCTACTTTCCTTTTTACATCAATTCATTATTAAATGTTCTTTCATTATTTTTTTTTTCTACAGATCTTGGTCTCTTACTGTTGATATGTATACCTGTTTTTCTTCTTATCATCCAGCTGTCTTAGTTTTAATCATCTTGTTCTTTTTTCTTTCTTTCTTCCTTTTTTTTTTTTTTTTCCCTGATAATCCTCATTTCACATTTTCTGCTTTCTCAGTCTACATAGTAAATTAATCTCAACAGATCATCCTCCTTGGGATTTTGAATTCAATACCATCTATAAAACTATAGTTACTCACTACTTCACTACTTCCCTATATTAGCTTTATTTCCATTTTGTGTGTCAGAGCTATAACTGTGATTTATTCTAGCAGAAAAATGAATGTATTTCATGACATAACACTATAGTCACCCTGAACATCTTGCTACTGTCAACATCTTGCCTACTCTCTATGTAATTTCTCCATGTAATTTCTCTTAGAATCCTGACTTCTTTCAGGAATTCTGGTTCAGGTTTTCCATTGGTTATCCTGAGGGGCTTTCCATCTCCCCTAATATACCAAGGGATACTATACGTGTTTTACACTCTTCAAAATATTATTTTGTCTCTCTTAATTTTGCTTCAGACATTCTATATCTTTGCTAGCAATTGTTCATTTTAATTTTATTTTTTTCACAAATTAATTAATGTTTTACTCTGATCAGGTGTTACAGCCCTGAGGTCCTATTTCCTTAGTGTTTTACTCTGAAAATGTATGATGAATGTATGTATGTATGTATGATGTTTTAACAGTTTTTATACATTAATCTATTTAGAGTTCCAAAAAGATATTCACTATTATGGAAGTTCATGGATTGTGTCTGAATTTGTTAATCTGAAGCTGCTCTAAAGAATTTGAGAGAATCTATATGCATTTATGAAGAATGAAAACCTAAATTCTTCTGAACCCGGCAGTGAACAGAGCAGGGGGAGTGGGGTAAACTAAACTGTATGAAAATGCAAACTGAAAAGATCTATATAATGTTTCATTATGTTTGGAGAAACTCCAAGCTATGTACAAAGATACCTACATGCCCTGCTAACTGTGCAGCCACTGAGCAATTAAATTGACTACATTTTAATTCTATCCTGAGACTCTGGATATAGTCATTGCATACCTAATTTGAATATGAAACAGCCAAGGACCCAAGGAGCTAAGAGGGAACAGATTTAGGAGATATTCCATTCCATATGACATCATGTGGGAGGAGTTTTGAAAGGGTTGGGAGATAATCTATTTTTCTTCCGCTGCTCGGAGGCATTGAATGGGGAGTAGTGAGTGACTGCTTATGCATCACTTGTTATACACATTTATATACACAGATGGTCATAACTATTATCTTTTTCCTTATCTAGGTTAATAGCTTTATCTCATCCCACAAGTTCTACTTTTTTTTCCTCAATTCTCTCCCCAATCCACTGAGAAGGGGGCAGTGAATAAACTGTGTAGTGCTGAGCAACTGCTGGGTTCAGCCACAACAGACGCACATTTTTTTTCTGTCACTATCATATGAAGATTTTACAATAGTTCTATTTGTCTCCTTCTATGAGTTCGAGGGAAACCTGTCAATTGATTTTTAAGTATATGGAATTATTAAGCTTCCCATCTGAGGGAATGTACCCATGAAAGATGATCTAGAAAACTTTGCCAGTCCTCATTTCCATAATGCATCTTTGGGGGTTATAAATGCAGGTGTATGATGTTTCACAGCTTATTCTACCCATTTCATGGCTTATTAGTGCATCTCAAATGCATTTTGCCAAGGAAAGGAGGATCAATAATTTCATTTTACATATCAAGAGGCTGCTGTAAGGAGAGTTGAAGCGAATTGTTCAAGGTCAGCTGGAGTTTAGTGTCTGGTAGGGAGGCAGAGTGCAGGTCTTCTGATATCCAGCATGGTTTCAGCAGACATCTGGGGATGTTACTTCTCATCTGGGAGGATGAAAGAGTGCTGTCTTCTGATTTCTACTGTCTCAACTATATGTAAATGTAAATATGTATATATGCCAGGCACACAAGTGTACTCACATATGCTGAGAATGTGATATGTGATTTTTCTTACAGGAACTATTTTCTGAAATCTTGGAATTTTCTCCACATCTCACTCATACTCTGCTCCAGCACACTGAAAAGGTCTTGACAGTATTTCATCTCATTCATGTTATCATTACTACTGTCAGGCAATTTTAGATAATAAATGCAGTGTTTTACCATCTAAAAACATTTTCTTTTTGCACTGACACAGACTCGTCAATAAAACCCCACGGCATGTTAACTTCCCATCTCTCAGATGTGGCACACTGACATTTACAATGCAGAGAAAGGTAACAAAGTGTGAAACAGATCATAAATCATTTAAAGGGAGTTAAAAAGAGACTTAAAACAAAAGCCTCCAAGAAAGAGAGAAAAAAAAAGAAAGAGGAAAAATGAAATGGGCACCAAAAATTATTTTATCCAAGAATGAAACAATGACCTTTTCACCTATCATCATTCACATTGTTTTGCCTTTCTCAGCCTCTGGAGTCTAGAACAAATCAGTCACTGTGCAGAACACTGCATGAGGAATGAAACTTCTCTTGTATTATTATCCAGGGCATGATACCCCTGAGAGGAATGATAGAAACAAGAACAGCATGAAGGGGAAAGCAATAGGCACAGGTCTGGGATAATAAAAGCAAGCAGCAAATAAAATAAACTCAAAAATAGTCTTCAATTCAAAGTTCACAAGTCAGGCAAGAGTACTTTATTGGAAACTTTTACATTTCAAAACATGCTTTATGGTCTTTTTACTCATCCATTTAAATATGGGCTTTGCAGATGCATGGAAATGCATAAAGGGAAGGTGCATACTTCATCATAGCCTTAAAATGTGAATGCACAAACAGTACTTTTCACAAAGGCACAGAACAGAAGGTTGGATGTCTATATGATCCACTTTAAATCATGATGTTTTACAGGCAAGCTCTGTTTTCAATTAAGTGGAGCTAAAAGGGTGACACAGAAAAAACAAAATCAAAAGTTGGATGTCTGTGTCAAATTCCTCAGCATCCTACCCCAGAAAAAATATTTTCCACCACACAACTAAGTGAAAGCATTTTAAGGTAAAGTATGCATAATGCAAATTAATGACTTTGGGCAGCCTGTTAGAACTACTTTTGTAGACACAAAAAGAAACTAGGAACTAAAGCAAAGAAAATGTTGTGAGGCCGCCAGTAATTCAGCCGTGCCTATACACATGCCAGGTAATTTTAACTGAGAACAATAGCATGCATTTATACAAAGCTTTTTGTTATCAAGTACTTTGCAGACATAGTTCATAAACTAGCTTACCAAATTCTGAAACACTAGCACTGGTCTGAAATGTAATTATTGTCAAAAAACACAGAACAAAAATGTGTAGCAGTTTTTGGCAGTAAGAGAATAATAATATACCCAGTTAACACCAAATAAGGTATTTTAGGACAGATTGACATTAGTAAGCTAGAACTTGAAAACGAGTTCATACTTGACCATTAGCTTTGCTGAGAACATTAATGAGAAGAAAAAGAAAAGCATTTCTTGGTATGAAATGGACTCAGTCTTAACCTGTGACTTTTTACTGGAAATGAGGTAAGCCACAGCAGAATGTAACATAAGCAGTGACTTAAATTTCTACCTCTCTGTCCATTTCTAACAGCCTCTATGTCATCAGTGATTTTTCAGTATGGTGTTTACAAGGTGAAAACCGTAACGTAAGTGCTTTCCTCCCAGGATCTTGGAGACTAAAGACTGTCAGAGATCATTATTCTCCAAAACGTACGATTCCGAAAATCATGTTTTTCATGAAAAAAAAGAAAAAAAAAAAAAAAAAGAATTGAATATAAAAAGCAACAAAAAATAAAATATTAATAGAAAACATTTGCATAGCTTTCATTAGCTCTTAAGTGCTTCCAGTTTTCTATTGTGTTCCTTTTAGAATTTGAAACGAGCAGCACTAACTCTTACTTTGTAGCCCTTTAAACTCATGGGTGGTTTGCAGTCTGCTATTGCAAGCTGATCATTTGACCAGAACCATTTTTCTTCTTTGTCACTGAGAGCCATTTTGAATTTCACTCACCACCCTGAGATTTATTAGGCTGCATGCGTCCTGTCTGGGTCTGACTAAGCATCCAATGACAATGTTGCTTTTCAAAGCAGGGTATTCTGTAGCCACACAAAAATCCAGGTGCGGGACTGACTCAGACAACTGTGCACTTGACTTACACAAAAAGTTTTACCCATCTATTAACTGATTTTAATATTAGACTGTCTATGTTTATTTCTTTATTTGATTAGTGAGTTTCAATATAGTACTTAATTTCAATTTTACTCCATTTAGGTCACCAATAAAATGAATTCTCTTTATTTTGCCAGAGATCTGGGGAGGAAATGCAATTAATTTGTGTTGTATAGACATTTTTAAGTTCATAGATGTTTCTAAAACAGATCAAAAAGGTCAAAAGGAAACATGCGTGAGGAAAATAAATTTACATCTTTTCAATATTCTGTTCTCCAGACTTGCTTGCATTTCTTTGGTGCATTAATCAGTATATTTGATCCTTCATTTTTCATCTGCACTAGCAGAATTTTATTTTTTTTTTTTGTAAACATTATGTCTGAGTAAAAAAGTTTGGATCTGATTAACAGTTGTCTGTTAGATCATACAGTACACCACATAGATTACTACATCATTAAAAAAAAAAAAAAGAAAAAAAAAAGCATTGCCATAAAAATTTGCAATTTGAGGTTGCAAACTCAGTTTCAACAAGGCAATTGCAGTAGAAAATTCTTACATTCAAAGTTAAGGTTTTTTTTTTTTTTTCAGTTATTATTCTTTTTAGTTGCATAACTTTTCCTTTTTTTCTAACCCAAATATAGTTTTAATAATCACAACATTTACAAATGTTGACAATTTATAGTACAGCTACACAGCTGGTAAAAACATACATTTGCAATATATTCCAGTTGTTCAGAGACTGCTTTCATTTGCAGTAGCAATGGTATGACTATGGAAATTCTGAGACTAATACAAATGCTAAATCAGGAAAATAATGATGATTATTCCTAAGGTTCATTATAGCATCTTACTCAGCACTTCAATTTCTGGATGCAAAACAGCTTAGTGCAACTGAAAAGACACAGAATGCTTTTTTATTTTTCCCCTGTCTCATAAATCAAAGACACTATAAAATTACAGCAGTAATAAAAATACTAATAATGCACTGTGAATCTCTTTATCCAATTATCCCATTTCCTGCCTAGCTATTAAGCTGCACTCAGAATTCTCAGAGAAAATGCACTTGCACTGTACAGTAAAAGGCAAGTTTAAATGCATTACATGACAGCTAGCATATTAATGTCATTTCTGATCAGCACCATGAATTGCCTATCTGAGAAATTCATGAACAATCAAGACAGTGAGCTGAATTATTCAGTAGGAAAGGACTTCTATGCCCTGTAGGACTCAGTTAGGTTACATCAGTATATATTATTGCAGTGATCCTCCTCATGAAATAGGTGCATGCTGTGCTTTTTTATTATTATTAGTAGAAGAGGAATCAAAAGGCAGCATTCCAGGATCTCAGCTCCTGGGAATGTTCAAAAAATGAATCAGAAATGAATTCAGAAATGAATCAGAAACTTTTGCTTGGTTTTGTTTAGAAACAAACATTCCCTACTGAAAATTTTTAGAGAAATTACATGGAGAGCTGAGGTGGATCTTCTTTTAGGGCTATTACTTGTCATGCAAGATTGTATTTATGAACATGTAGTCGTTCAGATTTCTTAGATTTTTTGTAAATTTTTATTAATATTTTGACTGTTGCTCTGTGTGCATAATCACCTAGCTTGTATGGGAACATTTTAATTTCATGATTTCATGCTTAAGTATTTGAAATTTTTCCAATAAATAATGTGTTTATGTTTTCTTTAATAAATTTTGCAAACAAACAACAACAACAAAAATTTCACAAGAGATAATAAATGATGTGATTGAAATATCTTTTTATTGCTTAGACATATTTCCTTGCAAAAATCATAGAATCATTAAGCTTAGAAAAGATCTCCAAGGTCATCAAGTGTAAGTATTAACCCACCACAACATGCCAAATAAGCCATGTCCCCCAGTGCCACTCTACACATTTACTGAACAGCCCTAGGGACAATGACTCCATCACCTCTCTGAGCAGCCTGTTCCAATACTTGATCATACTTTCAGAGAATTGTTTCCGAATACTCTACCTGAACTCTTCTCTCGGCGCAACTTAAAGCCATTCCCTCCCATCCTATCGCTGTTATCTAACATAGGGGAACTGTTAGCTTTCAGCTTGAACTGATGATTGAGCACCTGATGAAGGAATGTGGCTGGTCCAGGGAACACAGACAAATTGTTTTTACCTATACTGGCGGGTGGACCTTGGGTGGAGATCCCCTGAGCTGAGCTCATATAAGGTCTAGCCACTGAAAAGAGAATTGCTTTTGGATGTAGGCTGCTTCCTAAGGAGGAATGCTGCATGACCAGAGATCCATTTCAATGGTTGGGTGAGTTCAACTCTTCTTTCTGTATCTGTCTCTATATGATTGTTGGCCTACCTGCAAATGCTGGCATCACCAAGAACTTGTCAGAAGCAATTTTTTTTTTTACTAGCAGAGCACCTGGGAGAAGATACTGATTTACTGCAACTTCTTCTCAGGTTGTTTTAGAGAGCAATATGGTCTCCCCTGAGCCTTCTTCTCCAGACTAAACTGAAAAATAAACTGAAGTTTATTTTTATTGTAACCAAAGTGTAGGATACAGCATTTGGTCTTGCTGAAGATGATATGATTCATCTTAATCCATCAATCCATGCTATGCAAATGCCTGTGTAAGGCCTTTCTACTGTCAAACAGACACTTCCCCTCAACTTGGGGAAACTTCCCCTCAACATCTGCAAACTTTCTAAGGGTGTACTCAATCCCCTCATCCAGATCATCTAAATTGTATTGGAAAAGAAAGATAAAATCTATGCTATGAGTTCTCAGAATTCAGTGCCCTTGTGAATAATAATTTTTTTGCATCGGTTAAACTGAAAAACACTTTTCAAGCCCTCAGTGCAATTCTGTGCTACAGCGCAGATGTGGGGTTTGGGAGTGACAGCAGTGTCTGTCGCAGTGCTTCGAGCAACCCACAAGACTTGTTGCAAGAATTGGAGTTGCTGCAATACCTATCACACGAGTTGCAGGGTTTGTTGCATTCTCTTCAGATTTGGAGTTACTCCCTTCTCATGAGGATGCCATATAGTGTTGAATTACTTAATAGAGTTCATTAGGCATAGACTAGGCCCCAGAACACTGCAGTGATTTGTGCCTCTGTAGGACTGTTAGAGTGACAGCAGACCTTTTCCATGCATTTTACTTGTTTTACAGGATTCTGCAGCTGTTCAGAAGTGAAGGTCCAAACCACTGTGTTCCCACTGCTCAAAGCACCTGATCATACCATGTCACAGTTTCTTCCACTCAGAACTATCCCACCTCTGGACAGATCTCTGGGTGATATTCTTAAACAATTGTTTAATTTTAAACATAATCTGAAATGCATTCATGACACATAGTAGTAGGAGAACATTGTTTTGAACATCCCATGGGTATTTGAAGTTCTCAAGAACTATTCTAACTAGATCTTGAGCACTATGGAAAGAAGAAAAGATGAAAAGGACGCTGAGGAACTGCTGGGAAGTGTCCTCCCCTATTTCCTCTATAGCTAGGCTCCCCAAAGAGACAAAACAAAGCGTGTGATTACTTGTTACTATCAACAGTGTGGTTTCCATAGCCTGAAGTTGACTGCAATGCCAAATACACATAAAGCAGCAGTTTCTAGGCTGCCAATTTTATCATGATATAGGCCAAGGCCACACAGCATAGCAAAATGAGAACCTTATCCAACCCCCAGAGATGATAGACAATGCAGCAGGGAAAATAAACAGCAAGCAAGGTGCTACACAGCATAGTTTGTATGAAAACTCTCACAGAGCTCCATAAGTAGGCAAAAAATTAACACTGTGACCAGTGATTATCAAACTGCCACAACAACTTGTGTTAACATGGTCCAATCAGATTCCTGTGTTGGGCACAGAAATGTCTGTTGCTTAACTCAGCAGATGGCTGAACATCACACAGTTGTTCACTCTCTCCACACTTCCCAGCAGGATGGGAAGGGAATCAGGAAAGAAAAAAAACAAAAACAAAAAAAACAAAAAAAAAACAAGGTAGAATATGTGAGTTGAGATAAAATTGCTTACTAAGATTGAGAAAAGGATAATAATTATAACAAACATATATAAAAAAATGTGTATAGTAAGTGATGCACAATTGCTCACCACTCCCTGACTAATGCCCACCTTGCTCCTGAGCAGAGGGAGGGAGAGAGAGATGAACTCTCAACCCTGCTAAACTCCTTCTGCTTGATGTCATGTAGTACAGAATATCCTTTCATACAGTTTAAGTCAGCTGTCCTAATTTTATTCCCTTTCAGCTCCTTGGGCCCTTTGCTGAGAATGGCCTTGCAGCAGCTGTAAACATTAATATGCTATCAGTGTTGTTTTTTTCACTCCCAGAACCAAGGCATAGTGTCATACCGCACACTCCACAGAAAACAATTCCATCCCAGCTGAAACTAAGCCATAATAGTGGAGTTGGCATAATCACAGATCCTTAGAATTGCCTAGATTGAAAAGGACCCCAAAGATCAACTATTTCCAACCGTCTGCTATGGACAGGGTTGCAACCCACTGGATAATGTTTCCTAGGGCCCATCCAACCTAGCTTTTAATGCCTCCAGGGATGGGGCATCCACAAGTTCTCTAGGCAGCCTGTTCCAGTGCCTCACCTTAATCTGAAAAATTTCCCTCCAACAGCTATTTATAGCCATTTCCCTAGTCCTATCACTATCAAACCATGTAAGAAGTTGGTCTCCATCTTTTTTATAGTCTCCCTTTAAGTACAGGAAGTACATAATGAGGTTTCCTAGGTTTCAATCACCTTTCTTGCCCTGCTGGCCACCCATATTTGATGCCACCCAGGATACTGTTGGCCTTCCAGGCTGCAACCACACACAGATGGATCATTTCAAGCTTTTCATCCATGAGGAACCCAAAGTCCTTCTCTGCAGGGCTGCACTAGATCTGAGGTTCCATGGTAATAATGTTACAAAGGATTTAACACATCATCTTGTTAGTGTGCCTCGGAAAACTGATAGATGTAACTAACTTTCCAGGTTTTCAGTTCTCATTATTACACAGAAATTATTGTTGCAGTTAATGTAAGTTCTGTTCAACAGAAAACCTTGCTAGACTGTAAGTAAATCTTTGCTGTGTGATTTGTATTGAAAGTGTTTCTGAGAATGTACACTAGTTACTTTTGTAACATCCATAACCATTTCTTTGAGGACATCTATGTTTATATATGCATTAGGGATAGTGTTTTCTGTGTGTCTGCAGGAAAGGGAAAGGTACGAAGAACTAGAATAATCTGCATTATTTTGTGTTTCTGCAAGAGAGAGCAGAGTCCTTTATCAAGAAAGAATCTAATATCCAAATGCATGTAAGGCCAGCATATTTCCAGAGAGCTCATGTCAGGCATACCTGTGGGACAGAGATCGCATTTTTACTTGTGTAACTATGGCAAGCAAGATAAAGATTATTTTGGGAAGTGAACACAAACATAGTGATCAAAGGATACAGTGTTCCAACCTTACTCTCCTAATATTTTTTTCAATTTCATTATTAAGTGAGTAAACAGTTTTCACCCGTGCATATTCCAGACAGTTGTTTTTCCTGCAAAAACTTATGGGCATGTATGGAACAGACCCATCTTAGACACACATGGACAGGATAAGAGAAAATACACACAAGTTGGAATGAGAGAAAATCAGACTGAGTATTTGAAATTTTTATTTCACCAAGACTATGGTCAAAAGTGTTCCCCTAAGAGGTTGTGGAGTATTTACTCCTTGAGGTATTTGAAATTGGACTATACAAATCCTTGAGCAACCTGATTTGACTTCAAAGCTGGACACTTTGCTTGAAGGATGGTTAGATCACATGGACTGTAGAGGTTCTTCCCCACACAGATTATTCTAAGAAGCTGTGATTTTCACATATTATATTAGATGTTAAAAAAGGAAAACTCCAGTTTTAAGCTAGGACTGAATATGAGTACAAGGACAGCACTAGGTTACCTCTACTTGGCTCATATGACAAAAGCCCTTTTTCAGTCTTCAACATTTCTCAAACTATTTACATTGTAACATTGGGATAAAGAAGCTAAAACAAGACAGTAAGCAAATTCACTACTAACTGGAAAACCTTAGGTGGACAAATCCAGGAAATAAAACTATGATGTGTAAAATTTGGAATCACTCTTGTAACTAATTCTTACCTCCTTAAATTAATTCCCTGAAAATTCCCCTAAAGAACAAGAAATGTAGCATTTCATTGTACCTATTGATTTTCACCCAGTCATGGAAGGAGGTGAGGTTGGTTAAGCACGACCTGCCCTTCATGAACCCTTGCCTACTGGGCCTGATCCCCTGGATGCCATGCACTTGCTGTGTGATCTCACCCAAGATGATTTTCTCTATAACTTTCCCTGGTACCACGGTCAGGCTGACAGGTCTGTAGTTCCCCAGATCCTCCTTACAGAATCACAGAATCACAGAATCACCCGGGTTGGAAGGGACCTCAAGGATCATGTAGTTCCAACCCCCCTGCCTAACAGGGCCACCAAACACACACATTCAGATCAGGTTGCCCAGGACCCCGTCCAACCTGCCCTTGAACACGTCCAAGTACGGGGCATCCACAACCTCCCTGGGCAGCCCGTTCCAGGGCCTAACCACTCTCCTTGTAAAGAACTTCCCCCTAACATCCAACCTAAATCTTCCCTCCCTCAACTTGGATCCATTTCCCCTAGTCCTGCTGTTGTCAGCCCTTTTGAAGAGTTTACTCCCCTTCTGGGTGTAGGTTCCCTTCAGGTATTGATAGGCTGCAATGAGGTCACCCCGCAGCCTTCTCTTCTCCAGGCTGAACAAGCCCAACTCCCTCAGCCTGTCCTCATAGGGGAGGTGCTCCAGCCCCCTGATCATCTTAGTCACCCTCCTCTGGACCCTTTCCAAAATCTCTATGTCTTTCTTGTACTGAGGGCTCCACACCTGGACACAGTACTCCAGATGGGGCCTCACAAGAGCAGAGTAGAGAGGGACAATCACCTCCCTCTCCCTGCTGACCACCCCTCTCCTGATGGAGCCCAGGATCCCATTTGCCTTTCGAGCTGCCAGAGCGCACTGCTGGCTCATGTTAAGTTCAATTTTGTAGTTGGGAGTCACATCTGCAAGCCTCCAAACCTCTGGAACCTCTCCAGATAACCAGGAGTGCTGATAGATGTCAGAAGACAGCAATGCAAGTATGTACGTATGTAAGTATGTAAGTATTGCCATTCCATATGCAGGTTGAAAGAAACTTTGAATTTGTTTTGTATATTCTCTCAGTAGATGTCTTCCTCCTCTAACAACTTTTAGGTCCAGTTGCTGAAAGCACTACATTTTAGTATAATTAACAATTAAGGACAGATTTTAAAGTGTTCTTTGCTGGAAAAAAAAAAAATAAAACAAAATAAAAAAAATAACCAGCATTATTTGCAAAGTATCATAATGTAATCAGAGATGCATTGTGGTTAAACTTTGAAGTACTCAGGAAAGTATGCAAACCTTATCATTTTCACAGTGTGTTCCACTGTACTTTTGATTACTTTTAGCTCCATTAATATGCACTAGTTGTTTGTTTCACACAGGTTTTGTTCACAGCAGTCATCCTCTTTCATGTTTTATCTGAGGCAGTTAATATGAGCCATCCAAAATGTACCAGAATTACAAACTGGTATGTCCTTTCCTTACCCTCTAAAATGCTGTTATTTGCAGAGCAAATGTTTTCATTTTAGAATTCACTGTTTGAGGATTTGAATACCTTCATTTCCTCATGAATATCAGGTTATGACAATATTCAGAGCGGAACACTTTCTCGGTCTCTTTAATTCCAGTAGCTATGCATATTAGAAACTCATTTCATATAAAACAACCATAAATTCACCTAGCTTTAAGACTATCTTTGAAAGTCAAGGGGAGGATTTAGGAACCAAATGATCCTTGAGGAAACAAGGACAAGTAGAAAATAAATGAATCAGATTTTGCAGTTCTTGGCAAATATTGTCTGCAGCAATAACATACTGTCACATTGCTACTCTGTTCAGCCCTCTTCAATATCATACAGGCATTCTGATAGATTGCAGTGGATGTCTATGACTTCCTATATGTGAAGAATATACCATTACTCAAATTCAGACAATTTGGTTGTAAATGGTTGTACCTGTATAACTCGTCTGACAGAAGAAAATGTGAAGCCTTGCTAGATTACAATGCAATTATATATTTTTAGGTGTTTCAATTCAGTTCCACAGTTAATTAAAAATTGTCCAGAATTTAAAAGGAATAGATTGGAAATTAACCTGTTATGTGGGACTCAATTAATATACATGTTTTATTTTTTTTAAAGGCATATTTATTTAGTTTTAGTAATATATTGTAAGACTCAAGTATGATTTTGGATAAAAATTGCCCTAAATAATTTATTCATGAGTGCTTCCAACTGTTCTTTCTGGTATGCCAGATCAGGTCCATTAAGAACTGAATCGTGACCACCTCCAAAGCATTCTGCTTTACTGATGCGAAAATATTTTATGAAGAGGTAGCTTAATATAAAATAGGCTTTTCTTCTCTTCGATGAGATCTTAAGTAAAAACCATATACAAAATCAACTGGGTGTGCAGGATTTTTTCATAAGCTGTCTCACTCAGATAAGTTTCATTTCTATGGCAAAAAGGAATCAGTAAGTAGCATATTCTGGTATGGCATTTTCCTTTCTGTTTATTTACATGGATATTGTAAAGTAGCAGACTGCACACCCATGGAACTTCTGTCTTCCTTTTTGAAGTCTCTAAACAGGTATTAATTGGTAAGTCAGACTTTGGTCAGTTTTCGGATAGATCTCTGCTCCTGTGTAATCCCAAATTCCTGACTTGCTTTTTATATTCTCCTTTTGATCTTTGGGATTACAGGCAGATAGAATAAATTTCCACTGGAGATTAACAGCCATAATTTTATAGCTATTGCAGGGCTAATGTCATTTCCACCCGAGGTGAATTTGTGATGTAAACCAGTCCAATATTTCATGAAACTAGTGCCACATTCAAGAATCAGTTTACTTGCTTCCATTATTGTGGTGTTCTATCTAAGAAGTGCCATCTTTTTCTGTCAATATTGTTCAGTGTTAAATTCAGCATATCATCTTATAGGTCTTACCTGCACCTAAAATGAATTAATTAAAGAACTCCTTTTTCTTTTTTTTTCTTTTTCTTTCTTTTTTTTTTTTTTTTTTTTTTTTTTTATCTGTTTTAAATTCATAGCAAATTACTGCACATTTTACTTCTCCTTTTAAATAAAACTTAACTGAGTTGACCACCAGCCTTAAATTGATGTTTCTAAGTTCAAAAAGTATTAATAGATGTAACGCAAAAGAACTCAGGACTGCACGTATTTATTTTACACTTTGTCCTTGCATTCATTTTCCAGTTTTCTCTTCAGTATGTTCAGTATTTGGATCAAAGTGAGGGAACTCAATGAAGATGAAAATAATACGCAATTTTTTCCTAGCAAAAGATATCTTAAATAATTAGCACTTCCAACTCACCTTTCAAATAGGTCAGATCATAGACAAAGACTTATTTCTGCAGCAAACACTTGGTTCTTGGTCTGTAGTAAACAACCATGAGAGAAGAACTGAGAGGAACTTTGGATTAACTCAGAGCTCTTCAAATTGTATCTATGCTGTACATGTTAAAATGACATAACTTGTGCCAGGAAAAGTTTCAAGTACAAATTCTCATTTGTTTGCAGTTGGTACACCAGAACTGTTAACATTGTGTGATGTAGTCATATTCAGTTGAAATATAAGTGTGTATATGTATGTGTGTGTGTGTAAATATACATATGAATGGTTTTATTGCTTTTAATACAATTTCTCTTGGAAATTTTCAACAGCTAAAAGTATTTATTTTTGTTTCCTCAAAAAAATTTCCTAGAGCTGATGTCAGTTTCTGATGATCACTGAGCTCTGGTATGGGGCTCTCATTGCTGCTGCCAGGAATTTATGAATAAAATGTCTCTGAAATCTTCAATCTACTGTACAAAGTGTTTCAGGTTTGGCATGTTTTTGTCAGAACAGAGAAGTTGGATCCAGGGTTAGCGAAGCTGATCTGCAGCTGAAAACATTGGCAAATGCTGGTAGAATATTTTACTGGCACTGCTGGTATTCTGCTTCTACTGCTGGTAGAAGTTTCAGTTCTTGCCTGTAAAATATTGGTGCTTGGACTGAGAAGTCAGTTTTTGAAATCTGGATTATTTCTTTTGTTCAGTTCTGATATATAAACTGAAAACACACATTAATAATTGGGTATACAGAGGCACAGAACTAATGCTCCTGGTCTAGGAGCACACTTTTAATGACTTGCAAAGCCTTAAATGAATTGTAGAGTCTTCTCTAAGCACACAAGTATTTTCCTAAATTTGTGACCTGACAAACTGAAAGAAGAAACTATTTGTTATAAATAAACTATTGATCAATACACAGACGGTTTCCTCGGGTGACTGGGGAAAAATAAATACACAAAACACAGAGGTCAGAATTAGATAGGAAATAAATTAAATATGTGTAATTGTTCCAGAAATGCATAAGAGAAACTCAAGAACTAAAAGCTATGGAGTTCTCTATCTCCTCCTACATAATAATTAACCACACTCAAATGTCTAAATCTTAACACTTTGCACAGAACAAATTTGGAGCATATGATGAAATGACAAAAGTTAATGTCCATTAAAATGAAAATCAATTCCTACTGATAAAAAGTGTGAAATCTCCATTGAAACTCTATTGATATCATTGTTTTCTTGACAGAAAGCTATTATAGCATGTTAAAAATATATTATGTAATTAAAAAATGAAATTCTGAGAATTTCATTGTAATTATCATGTCTTCGGCTAAAATGCATAATGTAAATCAGAAAAATAAATTGAAAGTAAAATAGATACTGCATTGTCTACAGTTTGTTATTAAATAAATGTAGTGAGCATTTTTGAGGAAGTCAATGAGCTATTTACTCAGGAAGTATTATAATAGCAGTGGATTAAGTGTAGTCTCTTCTGATTTTATTTTTTCCTCTTTTATTTCATTACAACTACATAGGTTGCTCCAAAAGTAATGCTTCCTATTTATTTTCGTGGAAACCACAACAGACGCAAAGTTCACAATAACATTATTTGATAGAGCAAATTCTCAGATTGAAAACACTGTTTTTCATCATAGTTACGACCAATAGCTATGTTCTTTTTTGCCAGCAATGAACAGGAGACTGTATGCCATGCTAGTGGGGAACTGCACTAGAGGAGGTGACCCATTGTCTCACAGCTCCTATGAGGCCATTTTTGCTAGGAAAATTCTGACCAAGCAGATCCATTTTCCACCACCTAAACAAATGGTAGTCAGAAGGCATCAAATCCAAACAATTCAATGTGTGCAATAGGACAGTCCAGACAAGATTGGCATTGTTCCCCATTACCTTCAAATTGGAACAATCTTCATAATTTGGATTGTGCATATATGTATTTTTAATAAGGCATTGTGTTCATGTAAGTTCAAAGGAAATTGAACAATGCATTTGAAATTCATAAAAATTCATCATGCATCGTGATTTTTTTCTTTTCACTCTTACTGATCTTGGTACATTTCTTAGCAAATCTAACATGAAGAAAGTACAGTGGCAAGATTTCCATTCAATTTCTTGAGCTCTGGATTATGTAGGCTTACTTAAAATCTCCTGCAATGCAATCTACAAGAGTCTTCTGATGTTTTACTTCTAATTTTAGAATTAAAACAAGTACTGAGTAAGAAACTTCAGTTATTCTATAAATTTGCAGAACTACGTGCTTTTCAATCTTGTGTACATTGCAAACTTGACATGGGGAATTCTGAAAGTTGATCTAAATAGTGAAAGAAGTATCAATATGCATCAGTATTCTTCATTTTGCTTACTTCTGAGGAGCTTAGGAAGTTTTCCATTTCTGGATACAAGTCTTCAAGGAATTAAGTTATGCTTACATTGTAACCAAGCTGTTTGAGGGTAAGAAAAAATCTCTTCTGCTATACAATCCCTTAGAGAAATCCATTTCCCAGAGGAAGTTCTGGGACATTTAGAGATATATAATCTTTTATTTGTAAAATCTGCGTGCAGGTTTCAAATCCCTGAGACCAGAATAACTCCTCCATTAAATGAACTTTGTAGTATGCATTATCATGACATATTAATGCTGTATTTTATTCTATTTCTAATTGTATGGCTCAACTAGCAGAGTGACTAGACCTGTTTGTGACATAGTTTATAACATTTTTATTGATTTATGAGGACATATCTGATGAAATTTCTTAAAGTTGCCATTACCTTAGTCATCTATTGTCTGATCGATCCTAACAACAAAGTGATGTAATGAGGCTGAGGGAATTTATCTAGGTTTAGACAGTCTAAAGCATGTGATTTCTGTTTAAATTCATCTTTCTAGTTTCTAAAATGAAAGCAGCAAAGCCTGAAATGTTCTCTTAAGACAGCTCTCTTCTCTTCAAGGGCTGTCTGCATGGAAGACTGTGACGAGCTACCTGGTCCCTTGTTTATTATTTTCCTATATGATAAAGTGCTATACTTTTCCCTAGAAAGCATTAAGACTTAGTATTTGACACCTGCTGCGGAAACCTGCTATCTCCTGGGATTCGTTTTCACCAGTAGTACTCCAGTGTTTTCTCTGGTCAGACAGCAACAGCAATAGTTGGGGTAACGGGGTTGTTTTGCACTTGGCTTAAGATTTCATAATGCTAAATTCCCTTTGCACATCTAGAGGCATGATACCCTCACAGAGGAGACAGCTCAACATGATCTGGATCTGTGCCAGTTGTGAGACAATCCTTACTGTATTTACTATGAAATTTTGTTATCATTATTCTTGTCCTGCAGCAGATTCCCGATAAACTTTATTTTACTGACTAGAACTAGAGGTACAACAAGATGTAGATACAAGCTAACATTTGCAATCTCCAAGATTTTCACTGTATTCTGTAGTCCGGACAAGTGAGGTTGCTTTGCCACTTCACTTCAGCCACCATCTTGAGAGAAAAAAAACAACAACAACAAAATAAAATAAAATAAAATAAAATAAAATAAAATAAAATAAAATAA
>NW_024884711.1:35878049-35993472 GCF_019232065.1 Centrocercus urophasianus
AAAATAAAATAAAATAAAATAAAATAAAATAAAATAAAATAAAATAAAATAAAATATCACCATAAATTTCTCCCATTGGCATGTGGTTGACAAACATTGCAGAAAGGAGAAGTGCAGTGTTACCAGATTTGAATAAGATAAAAATCAGAAGCTGTCTTGCAAAATGCCTGTAATGCCTTTTTTTACTGTGCCAGCTTTATCTAAAAAATCACTGGTAGGAACCTATCTCTGGTCATGAAAGTTGTGATTAAGAGATATCTTCTCACTCCATTCTTAAAAGTGGTGGCAGAGTGTGAATCCATGTTAGTGCTATTGCCATTCATTCATTTCCTACACTGAAAGCTGTGCTTGGGAGGCTTTCCATGGAAAATAAAAAGACATTGTCAGACTGTGTCCAGTAGGGCTTCTGTGTGGTATAGAATTGGAGAATATGGCTTATAATGGAAGCTTCATAGTGGTCTACTTGGCAAAATTAGAGCCTTACAGGGTACAAAAAATCTCTCAGGGTAGTGGTAGAAAAAGAGCTGTGAATGGAACAGAGGAAACTGAGTTAAAAATAAAATAAGAAATGAGGTCCTTTATATGTGCAAATCTGTCACTTCATTTTTAAATTAGTTGCAAAGATGTTGGGTTCCAAATGTTTTCCTTAATCTGAAGTCAGACAGCTTCAGACTGTTACAGGAGCTTCAAGAGGCAGATTTCCTGAAGATTTGTGTATTTTTGTAAGAATGGAAATCCTTACTGTTGAAAATGGGACAGATCCTAAAAAACTGTTGCTTTTTGTTTTGTTTTTTCTTTGGCAAGCATACCGGACATGTCAGAGGAGGAAGGAATGTATTAGCAAAGGAAAGGAGTGGGTGTGGTAGAGCAAAGTTCAAATCCAATAGTTCTCTATTAGCACAGTGGTCATTAAGGAAATTCTTTCCTATAAATGCACCAGATTAATTCCTCTGAAATGATATACTAGTTGCACAGTTGAGATCTAGACAGCTATGTTAAATCACAACAGGGATGGGTGACTTTATACAGCTGTGTCAGTATTCATTATAATATGGAAGGCTAAAGCTGCCATTACCACAGTTATAACATTGGCTATAAAATTAGAAAACTTGTCATTTGTTCATTTTTCTCTGTTATTATTCATATTTAGTGGGAGATACTTGAATTTAAGACAAAAAAAAAGAAAGAAAGAAAGAAAAAAGCTGTTCTGAATCACACTTTGCTCCTTCTTAATTTATCAGACTTTATGCTCTCAAGTTCACCACAAATACTGGAATACATTAGGGATCTAGTGTAGGAGGATGCTTTTACTGGATTATCTCTAGGTTGAAAAGCAAAGTTCTAACAGAATTTATGTTTCCCAGAAGAGCAGTAATGAGATATTTATTGAAGAATAGTACTTCTGTTGATCCAAAAACAAAGAAGAAAATACAATGACTAGCAAATGCACCTTTTCTAGCTTTTTTCTTTATCTATCTTATGCTTTGAAACCAGTCATCTGATGACCCACTCTGACGCCAACACATCTGTTACTTTCTAAAGGGAGTATATGCCTGACTAATTGACTCAGAAAAAATGAAAAGCTATCAATATCTTCTCCATGGCAGCAACAGGGTAAAGGCAGGGGAAGCTACAAGTGTTTGTTGTAAGCTGGTATTGCACAATCTGAAGATTGGGTATGGCGTACAGACAGAGAAGTCAGTGACGAATTTCTGCCTGCAGGATGACATCAAGAAACTTCTGCTCTTTACATGTTTTGCATATGTACACCTGCTGTACCTGTGAAAAGAAGACATCAGAAGTTTTCTCTGGCTTTTCCTATAATTTATATAGTTTGGTTTATAATTTAGAAATATGCCAAGGGACAGATTTTATTTTGATATTTCTTTTTATTTTTCATGTGGTTTTAATTTTCCCTAACCACACTTCTATTTTATTACTTGATCTAACTTATATACATCCTGAAATATAGTCATGAAAGTTCATAAAATGGACACAGAAGAATTCTGAAGGTCAGAAATATCTCTCCTCTCTTTTTCATTGCCTGGCATCTTTGACCTTATACAACCAAGTGAAGCTCTGTCACTCCCCGACTCCTTTCTTACACCTCCTCTGCTTTCATGAAGGACAATGAATGGGACTGAGTTTTTGGCTTTCCACTCCTGCAGCAAAGAGAAAATCTTAACTATATTGCTCAGCTGGGCACAAGACAACAATCTGGCCCTTTGTGGCTGATAGCATGAACCAGACGGTGAATCAGTGCTCATCTATCTGTGATTTCCCATCATACCGACAAGTGCTTTCTGACTTTGTATTTGTGGCCTTCTTTGCCTTCTGTCACCACACCCTTGTAAACAGAGTTTAGTCCAGTGTTTACTAATATTTTCATAACATCTTCTGGACAGAACATTGTGCTGGAATCAAAGCCAAAAGAGATACTGGCTGAGATTTGTTGATGTTTTTTTGGCTGCTTTTCAAGAAAGTACAGATGCTCTGAACACCTTTCTAGAATTCTTAAGTACTAAAATGTCTTTTCATTAAAATTTACAAAGGAAATGGAGAAAGAATGCTTAACGTATTTCTCTGAACAGTTATGGCTGATGGTGAATTCCTAATATGTACTGTTTAGTTTTCTTCTGCGTGGGAATGAATGTTTTAAACACTAAAATTCATACTGACTGGTAAAATGACTGATCTAAAAAAACAACAATAATAAACCTTCTTACAATATCAGGTGTTATGAATAAATAAGTTAATACAAGCAGAAATCTTTTCTTGTTTGTTTTTCAGTTTGTATAATAAAATACAGAGAACTCGAACCTTTTTTTTTTTAATTACTATTACTTGTGTTTTGCATCAAAAAGGTGAAGAAACATCAATCTTTTCAAATGTGAATATAATGGGCTCTTTTTAACTTAAAGAAGAATCTACAGGCTTTTTGAAAACAGAAAAGATAGAAGTCTGAAATCAATCTTATTTAGTAAAGCTTTCAATAACCACAGAAACCATCTGTCTTTTCTTTAACTGCTTGTCTGGTAATCACCAAGTAAGAGTTTTTCTTTCACTGTAGATGAGAATGAAGTTAAAGTTAGAAAATAAGAGGCATTTTAATCATTTATTATTGTACTTAAGCTAAGTTTTGGAAAAGATTAACAACTGACCCAAGATCACCATGAGGACAAATTCTACTTGAACCAATTACTCCAATTTTTTAAAGTTCTGAAGACATAATGAATTACAAGGAAAATAAGAATAATAATACATGCTGTAACTCAAAAACATCAAGGAGAAAAAGTCCTGAAAATCTTTTTGAAAGCAGCAGCTTTTGTGAGTTTCCCATTTAGAAGAGTAGGAAATGCTCAGTTAAAAAAAAGTTCCTGTGCATCACTTCACTTACCTCTTCAGATCCTAGCTGTCTGGACAGGAAGATTTTTTTGAAGTTAGAGCCCTGGATACATCAATGTATGTTACTGGCTCAGTTACCATCTGGTCTGCAGCTCCACTACAGCGCTGACTTTCCTGCTCTCAGCTGGTCCCCCTTCTCGCTGCTCTGGCTGTCCATCCTGGGCCATTTCTCACTAGGATCCTCATCTTGGGCCCAGTTTGCATGCTAGCCTACAAAACTGTAGCAGGTATTTTGGCTCTTTCTGCCTATTTGCATGCTTTTTTTTCCTATTAATTCTTTGAGTGACTCAACCCTCTTTAAGAGATGAGTAACACTCAGGGACAAATCCATTTGTTCTGCAGTTCTCCGTCTACATCTGGAATAAAATAATGGTCAAGGAATACCAGGGGAAGCAAGTGAGGGGAAAATGAAGACATGCATACATGTGGAGTGAGGAAGAATGAGGACATGGTGGAGATAGACAGAGAGCTGTTGGAGAGAGTCAGAGGAGAGCCACAAAGATTATCAGGGAACTGGAGCACCTCCCCTATGAAGACAGGCTGAGGGAGCTGGGCTTGTTCAGCCTGGAAAAAGGAAGGCTATCGGGTGACCTCATTGCAGCCTTTTTTTCAGTACCGAAAAAGAGCCTACCAACAGGAGGGGAATCAACTCTTTGAAAGAGTTGATAACAGCAGAACAAGGAGAAATGTTTTTAAGTTGAGGCAGGAAAGATTTGAGTTGGATGTCAGGGGGAAGTTCTTCACAGAGGGAGTGGTGAGGTGCTGGAACAGGCTGCCCAGAGAAGTTGTGGATGCCTCATCCCTAGAGGTATTCAAGACCAGATTGGATGGGGCCCTGGGCAGCCTGGTCTAGTATAGAATGTGGAGGTTGGTGGCCCTGCATGTGGCAGGGGGGTTGGAGATTCATGATCCTTGAGGTCCCTTCCAACCCTAGCCATTCTGTGATTCTGTGAGATAAAGAACTTCCTTCAATTGCCCAAACCATTCCCTGCCTGAGCTCCTTTTAGAAGAGTACTTCATCAGCATCTACGCAGGACTTGGAGCTGTTGCAGCTGAGCAGCCCATTTTCAGCTGTTTCTAGCTAAAAAAAAAAAAAAAAAAAAGGCACTGTTCCCCAGTTGTTAGCCCTGGGAAGAGGCTTCACAATCAAAGCAGAGAAACAGCCTTGGAGCTAAGTTTAGTTATCTGTCTATCTACACTAGTTAGATGCACTGTTAGGTTGCCAGAGAGGTGTTTCACGTGGCAGAGAACCTTCCTGTCTTTTACAACAAACTTTATATGGGTCTTGCTTTTCCTTGTCCAAAACAATATCCTTATGTAACAGCTCTCTGTTCTTTCAAACTTAGACCAGATTTCTAAAGTCTTGGTTCCATGGCTCACTGACACAATTTAATCCTTTCAAAAAACTTTTAACAGAAAAAATGTACTGTTTTTTTTTTTTTTTCTCTCTCTCTTTTCAGCCTGTTTACGTTTATTCATCTTCTTTCTTTTATTCTCACTCTAATCTTACCTGGAGTTTAATAATTACAGTATGGGCAGGCTGTAGCTCCTTAAGAAGCTACAACTGGAGATTTTTGAAAGTTATAGTTAAATTTAGAAATGTGGAGATGGGGTGATGCAGCAAATCAGAGATTCAGTGGCTGCCTGAGCAACTGGTTTCAGCAGTTTCTACTATTTGCCATTTTGATCATCTGTGGCTGAGCACAGAAGAAATCCAAGCTCTCATGGCCATGTGTAGTTAAGGATAACTTGGCTGTGCCGTTTAACACAAGTAATCCTCCTAGCTTCTTATTAATTTTTTGTTGGGCATCAGCACTCCTTGGAAAAAATCCTTGTATGTAATAAAAATAAGATTACTTTTGTGTAGCTTTTGATTGCTAATGTTTTTCCAGCTTTCAAAGAACCCTACTTCTGTAGCTTTACAGAGAGAAGTGTGTTATTATTACGCATTTTGGTTTAACTCCGTGGTTTGTAGTTTAGTGTTGTCCTTTGTAAAAGGAAATAAAATGAGTGCATGTTTTTAAACTACAGTCCTCAGTTGCCAGGAAAACCTATGAAGAGTGAAAGACACAGGAAAGAAGTAGCATCAGCATTATTAAATCATGCAGCTTTTTAACATATGGAGAAATATATGGGTGAAATGACTTTTATTTCTCAAAAATTCCTGAGAAAGTACGATATGCAGCTTTGGAATAGTTTGAGCTTAATAGCACTTCATATAAAATTTAGCTGAAATTTGCTTCTCTTAGGAATCAACAAGTCAGTTTTGTACTAGAAGTTTAGATGCTTAAAAGAGATAACATGCAAAATGAGTTTTAAAAGTCCAGTTTTCAATGGAAGAAACAGAAACTCTGTTTCTCATAATAAAATGGTGTAATGTCATTGGTTTATTACTGACTACTCACATAAATGACGGTAAATGTGTATCATGTAGCTTTGTGATCCATAGACAGTAATACGGAATAATCTACAATGCTGCAACAAGACCATGATTAATTTAGGTCATCTGCTTGGGCTTAATAAGAAAGTATTTTTGATTAGCTGAGGATACATCTTAAAAGAAAAAAAAAAAAGCGTAAATAGGTATAATTAATTAAACATAAATAGGCATAGCAATAAAGAAGCATAGATTAGAGCAGATCAGTCAAACTCCTGTTGCTAAAATATTTTCAATAGTCAAGTAGACTTCAGTAGGGTAGTGAGACATTGCAAGACATGGTCCATTGTTCTGGTGTAAGAAGATATGTGAGAGTATAATTTGACTGGAATTTTTTGAAAAGCCATCAAAAAGCCCTGTAATTTATTGAGACACAATGTTCCTGAGAATCTATTAATTTTGATGCTACTTTCTCAGAATTTCTGTCAATAGGAGGATTTGATTTGGGCTAGCTGTATTCTGAGATTTTGTTCTAACCTAGATAAAGTAGTAACTCAGTATTTATTCCATTTGTCTGAAACCAGGAAGCCTTTTATTCATAGTGATGTTTTGCTTAATTCAAAGAAAATCTTAAAGCTGGATGTTTCTGGCTGCAAATCCAGCTCTAGAAATAAAGCTTCTAACAAATTATTTGAAGTCAAACATGTTAGTTACATCCTTACATCAGAATTTAATATGAGTGTTTTTTTTATCATCCTGTATAATATATAGTCCATACACTTGCTGGATACAAAATGCAAAGTATTTCCTGTGCTTCAGCAAAGTTCACTGAAAATATAATCATAGCTGTTTCTGACCCAGGATATTAATGATGATCTCGTACTTGATCTAGCGGCTGGCAACCCTGCCTGTGACAAGGGAGTTGAATCTTGATGATCCTTGAGGTCCCTTCTAACCCAAGCCATTCTATGATCCTATTATCTACCTATTCTTTTTATTCTCTTCAATTCTTACGAAAACCCCTGGCACCTTAGTGCATTAATATTTATGAAATGAAAAATTTAACAATCTTTTAAGGCAAGTATGCAGTTACTAATTGGAAATGCAAGTTATTATATATTCAATTTATATATATATATATGTATATATATATATATACATATTATTATAGTTGGGTTAGTAACTAATTATTCAAGTACCATGGAATGGAGATCTGGATTTTATATATGTTATGAAACAAATGTATTCTTGGAATTTCAAAGAAGTTATTCAGAATATTTGGTCCTGGGGAGATGGACTTTCAGAATGTTGTCTGTAAGAAAAAAATGACACTCTACTGAGTTTTACTTGTATAGGAGGACTTTTCTTGAAGTGCTTCATCCATTAGTCATCCATCTGCCTAAAAAAAAATCAGATTAATGTGACATTAAGAATGCAAAATTCTCTGGCTATAATACAAATGAATACAATTAAATAGAAATCCATCAATTTCTTGTTAATACTTTTCCCATTTATAATGTACATAGTGAACAAACGGTTTTAATGTGTGAAGGTTTCCTAACAAGGTCACCTCAGTATATGTATTAAGGGTTCACTGAGGAGTGTTTCCATTTCCAGTTCTAAAGAATCTGTCATTCATTTGTGGCTGGTATATATTACATCCTAGCCCACAGAATATGCAACGATCAATCAATCAATCAATCAATCAATAAGTATGCTTGTTTTCATACTGCAGAGTTTGAGACCTACTGAAATGACCAGAGTTTTAATATACTCTTGCAGCTTGGCAGTACACAGTTAGCATCTATAGTAAGATATTACAACTTGTGCTGTTTTAAAGTCAACTGTAATTTCCAGCTGCAGAAAAGAAAAAAAAGAAAAAGAAAAAAAAAAGTCATCCTTGAAGAAATGAATAACTTACTTTTATAAATGTTAAGGAAAGTCCAAAAAGTGTTATAAAGCTACATGAAATTTAGCATAGAGACTAGCCTTTTTCTGCTATGAAAGCCTTTGATCTAATACCAAAATTAGTTGCTTGGTTCTTTGTCAAGTTTCAAAGTGTTTATAAAACAATAAAAATCCTAAAAAAATCCTGATAAATGAGTAATATCTTAATTTTACTAAACCGAAAAAACAAACAAACAACAACAAAAAAAAAAACAACCATGATATCTGTTATTCTCTCATTTCTCTATTTATTTCAACATTGTAAAGAAGGAATACTTTCTCTCATACATTCTTGGTTCATTAAGTAAATGCAGTTACTTTTTTATTCTCCAGAATTAATGCATTTGTCATGGCACTTAGTCTGCCAGCTTAACAGTCTGTCATAAATAAATTCAAAAAAAAAAAGAAATAAAATTTTGCTCTTTTTGTCATCTCATGTCATGCAAGCAGAGGGGAGATTATTGTTATCTCTGCCACTGACTTCTTTCTGGAGTTCATCAGTTTGAAGCTCAATTTTCCCAGCTTTTCCTAAGTACTCCAAACTCATTTCAATGGAATGTACCCAGATTGAATAGCAGAATGGGTGGACTAATATTACAGAAAATCATTGCCTGAACTGATCCTAACAATTTTGTTTGTTTTAGGATAAAATTCAGAATGAAGGCCCTCAAAACCGGGAATGTTTAACTAGTAAAAACAAAAATCTTGGGGAAATTGTTGACAGAATTTAAAGACAAGCAAGTAGAATATATCTATGAATTCTGGTCCACAGCCAAGGTTATAGCCAACTTTTAAATGGCCACCATAAACTTGTGAAGTCATTTTTGTACCTGAACGAACACAGGATTACTTCCTGCAAGATGCCTTATAACTCTTTGTTTAGGGTTATTTTACTGTCCTACATATGTGTATATGTAGGGGGTACTAATTATATGTTTTAAAGGAGGGCTGCTCCGAAAGTAATGCCTCCTATTTTCTATATTGAGCTGCAATATCAGAGGCAGATGTTGACGGAATGGCAGCAGAGAGGAAACCTTTCCATAAATATTCTGCTACATTCTGTGGCTCTGTGATGACAGTAGAGGTAAAAGTCTGACAAAATGGCTTCTGATATGGAAGCGCGTACGAAGAAAATTTGTGGAATTGAATTTCTCCATGTGGAAAAAAACTTGCCCATTGATGTTCATCACCATTAACTGGACATCTGGAGACCAAACACTAGATGTGAGCACAGTGAGGCAGTGGGTGACAGTGATCTAACTTTCCTTTCAGACAGGCCAAAACTAGGTCTTGAAATGCCCTGGTCATGATATTGTAGACAAATGAATGTCACCACTTGCTTTGCCCTAAAGTAAAATGATTAGATGCAGGCTTTCTTATCAAAAAGAAAGTTTTAGCTGCTCTAAGAGATTGTACACCCTAAAGAACAAAGAAAGTCGCTCTCACACACTTTTGACACCTGAGACACCCTTATGTCCTGCATCCAGGTTGGTTCCTGTTTTCGCAATCAGTTCTAAAATTTTTCCTCTGCTTTCAAGATTCTCCATGACTAAATGAGGAGCCTAAAGAGTCCATAGGAGTTCCTATGTTTATTATTACTTCCCAGCTGTGTTCATCAGGACACCTTGTAAAACTCAGCTCAATTTTCTGTTAACATTGTGCTGTAACTACTTTGTTGGTTGTCACAGAGCATTTTAATACTTAACATTAGTATGCCTTCCTCAAAATGTTCATCTGTGATTCTTAGATGTATCATTGTACTTGATGATGTCACTCCTTCATCATCACAAAGTGTGGCCTTATTTCACATTAGATGTGGCACAGGTTGTGGATCTTAGAGGAAGGCTGAATTTTTGCTTTTGAACTGTGAATACAGAAAAGACCCACAATTGGAGAGTGTTCACACTTTTCAGAACATAAAGCTCACATCTAAGAACATTTCTGTCTCTTAAAATGTCGGTATTTTCTAGATCTATCTACTTGATATCACATGATTTTTGGTATGTGTAATTAGTAGATGAAACAATGTAGGTGATATTTCTGACAAAAATGCCTACATATTCAGGCTGAAGCAATCTGGTATAAACGACACCTAACATTAGTCATTTCAATCTCATTTGTTCTGAACAACTTCATATAACATACAGATGGGACTGACCTACAAAACATCAATTTCAGATGATAACCTCAGATGATAACTAAATATGTACAGAACATTTCTGGCCACAGGTACTGATTATTCTGTAGAAATATTAATTTAATAATTGTAAGTTTTTAAAATACTGAAGAGAGTATAATGTTCTAGGGACTTTCTGGGGTCTGTTGACTCCCAGTCATTTTTTGGATGGAGATACTTCAGGAAATATCACGTCTAAATATACCAATCGCATTAATGATATAAATCAGATATGTTGAAAACAGAGATTTAGTTAGTTTTTGTGAAAGCAATTTGTTACTCGGTTGTTGGGGATATTTTTTCCTTATTTTCAGTTTTTTTAGCTCTTTAATATTGGTCACAACATAGGAAGTATGTAGCAAAATATATATATTTCAAAACCACACAGGTAGAACAAATTTAGGAATGCAGGATTTTCTCTCTCAGTCAGGAGGAAAAAACAGCTGCTTATATCGTTCTATAGATCTCTAAAATGTGGCTGGATTAACATTACATTGCATATTCTTCAGAAACGTATGCAATTTTTACTCTAGAAGACAAGTAGCAAGTAACAAATAGCAAAATCATCAACCACAAATGTCTTATCTAAATTAGATGGCAAACTTCCTCATTCTCAACTGCTAGAGGGATCTAAAGCAAAGTAATCACTTATATTCCCAAACTGGGATGCCATCAAGACCTATGTAATTTCGTCTTGAATATTCTGTAAGCCTCTTCAAGAACCTTTTAGATGACTCTTATCCGCTGATGAAATATGTGTTACTTTCATGCCTGATCTGTATTTCAACAGGAGTCCAAGTCAGCATCTTTATTTTCTTTTCTATCTTGAACCTTTCTTCTTCATCATATTTAAGCTAGGAAAAATAGTTACATTTCTTCTGTGAAAATTTCCTTTATTTCCTGATTTGGTTGTGTTTCTTCTCATATCCAAAGTTATTCAAGAGGGTAAGCTTTGCTTTTATACATACCTCTGAATTGTTTATGATTTATCTACAAATAAATTATATATATATTTTTTTTATTGCTGCTCTTCAGTATTTCTTTAATAAATTAAAAAAGAAATATCTTAAAAATCTGTGAAAAAATTATCAATATATTTCCTGTTTAAAAACAAAGTGGTTTGTGTTCTCAAATTTTACAGTTTAGTATGTGGCTCCCCTTATTGCCAACAGTTCTGTGGCATGCCTAAACAAGAAAAACACCTGTGGCATTTGCACCAGGCTTTCACCTTCATTTTTATCTTCGGTTCTGTTTATTTGTAATATATTCTGACTAAGAAAATGCAGGAGGAAGTAGGAAGTCGCTTTTCCCCTGAAAGAGAGTTTACCGAAGGCATGAAATAGAAAGAGGAATGAAGACCTTTGAATCCACAGGGAAGTAGTCTCATGATTACTTAGTGCAAGCCACTGCATTTTGGCTTTATTCAGCTTTGTTCATGCAAGTTCTACTGTAGTGCCTGAAGTATTTATTAAATTAAATTTATTCTTTTATTTTGGATAAGTAAAGCGCACTGGGTTACTGCATGAGAACACATTTCTACTGTTTGTTTCTGCTCACAGGTTAAGAGGACTAATTACAGGTCTCTGAAATGTATTGTAAATCTTACAATAGACAAAGGATATTTGTTCTAAATGGCTGATGAAATGCAAAAAGCTATTAACTAGACATCCTGAGCTCAGCTCAGTTGCCTAATTATGGATCTGATGTCACCTGTCCCTTATCCCTACTGCTGACTAGCAACATGCATGGATGTCCTGGAGGACCCAAGTCATAGGAGTTAGTTCTGAGCGACATTCAGGTGGAACATGGAATTTCAGACAGCAACTCATGCCTGCGCATAAGAGCACTGATACTGCTAATGTGTTGCCAGCTAGACTTTAAAAGCTGTAATTACTGCAGCTTTCCTAGTTATTTAAAGTGACTTGACTTTGTGCATCGTTCTGATAGTGTTGCCTAGTTGTGTGTGGTTTCACATAAGCACACAGCTTTTCTCATTTCAGTTTTCTTGCAATCACACACATCTCAGATTCATGCTGGATATTGGATATGAAAAGAATAACATCTGGAGTCCCATCAGAGTAGCAACATACTACTTTGCTACTTCATCAAGGCATCCATTTTATTTTTTCTGTTCTTGGTATCCTGAAAGTCAGATCTTGTTTGGCATCAAGAACAAATCCTTGCTACAGAATGCAGTGAAAGAATGTGGGAGAACCTGATGCTGAGACAGACCTACAACACTTGTTCGAAGAATATATATATGGGTATTTTTTGAGTGGGTGAGAGAATAGAAGTGTTGAATTATTTCAGACAAGGTACTTTATCTGTTAGTTCAATGAAGAATTCTTCTACTTATACTGGAAGACTTGAAAATTATTTTATAATATTATGTTGAAGGATGGCTGTTTTGCTTAGTGTAATGGTCACCAAAATTATATCCTGTAGCATAGCCTTACAGATGCTATTAAAGCAAAAACTTCTGCTGAGACTGTGGAAATTCTACAAAATTACCTATCCTCAAAGCTACTTGTGATTGCAAAACATTTCTGCTTTTATAGATAGAATCAAGAAAATGAAACATTTGTGGAATGTATGAGTGGATTAAAGCACTTAAAGGAGCATTGCCAATTTGGAGGGAGTTTAAATGATGCATTAAGGGAACGGTTAGTGAGTATTATGCAAAACAATGCAATCTAAAGGCAGTATCGATGAAAGTGGATTTGACCCCAAAATGTGTAGCAGCAATAGCTGCAAGAGGTGCCAGAGAACAGAACTTCATGAAGCTTGTGCAACAAATAAATTAGATAGACTTGAAAAGCACTGAAAGATTAGTTTGTTCCAATGAGACAAATAATCTTGCAGTACAAATCATTGGTTGTTCAAGGACAAGTTCTGAAGTAACTGTAAGTAAAATATGCATTTTAAAATTCACAAAATGTTTGGGTAATTAAAAAAATAAAATTACTATCTTACAAGGGCAGTGATAAAGAACATCTGATTTGTCATCTTGTAAATAAGCACTATGAGGCTGCAGGGGATACTGTAATGTCTCTTTACCTAGTTAATTTAGAAAATAGTGAGACAAATAATGATTAAAATGGAATCTCAGAAGGATTCTGTTGTTCCTGTTGTTTAATAACAGAATTGTCAATGCCTTATTTAGGAAACTAAAATTCAGGAAAAAAGCTTTATAAGGGTATGTATAGAAGAAATTCATTGTCTTCTGGGTGTTGTTTTTGTTTTTTTTTTGTTTTTTTTTTCCTGCAGAGGTAAGTGAAAACTGTAAACACTGTATGCTAATCCTATGTTTTGTAGTACAGTGGTCATGCATTTCTCAGTGAAGAATGACAGTAAGAAATTCAGCCTGAATAGTCAGTATAAAATATGCAGGCTCCAAAAATAATTTGAAGTCTTGCCCAAAGCAAAAATTAACTGAACTTTCGAACAGCTGATATCTTTCTCAGATTGTACTCAGAAGCTTAAAACATGTGAATGCAAAATGTTCTAATTACTCTATCTTCAAGCATAATTTTACTGTTTGTCCAGTACCTTTGTTAGCAGAATAACCAAATACAGAAGGAAAGCTTCACTACTTTCACATCTGATAACATTTTCCCAAGGTTAACTGAATTAAAGGAAAACCTCAGTGGTAGCAAGAACAAAAAAAAAGGTTGTCAAGATACACGGTGGTCTGCATTCTGTTAATCAATGTATGTATATTGTGCTTTGCCAGACTAGAAGATGTTTGTTTCATTAATGACTAGCAACATTTCTGAAGGATGCCTGTGGGCAAATGGATACTTCAGAGAGTGACAATCTATATCTTATAGCTTTTTCAGACTTGTAGTTTGGTGTTTAGAATAGCACATCTGCTTGCCCCTTAGCATAAACGATATCTATTGGTTGTCATGATGTATCTGTTGCTCAGTTATTTGAACACTGCATGCATGTGGGAGAACAGTCAATACAATGTAAATCATATTTACTGGAGTATTTTAAAGAAATACTTATATAATTAAATTTTATTAAACTCATCTTCAAGTGCTCAAAAGTCATGGTTTGGGATCCAGCAGTCTTTTTCAAATGATAACTCTTGAGATCTTCTAGCTCGCTTACCAGCATTCATAACATTACTGTTCATACATTTGTGTTTCTCTCTGTAATAAATAGGTAATTAATTATGAAACTGCATAGGTCAGGGCTATTACCAAACCAGTATATTGAAATATTTTGGAATACTTTCTATCCTTCAACACTGATGGCAACATCATGCAGACCGTAATAAAAAGTATGCCAATGTCCCATTATTGTGGCAATTTTCATCTATGAGTACTAACAATATTAACTAAGAAATTATGTGGCAATAATGACATAGTATCGTGAAATCATTACTGCTTTTCTGGTCATTTTGTTTTTTGTGAACCTCTGTAAACAGTCTTAGAGCTGTTCTTCAATACTTTACTTCACTCTTCATTTGCCTTTGTACAATCCAATCTTTCTCCCACAGATGTCATTCAGACCTTCTCTGATAAAGCAGAGCTGTGCTGCATGAAGATGTTCAGGTGTGTTCACATAGGAGGGCAACAATGCAGTATCTTGGAAAGCAGATAAATAATGTAAACAGAAGTCCTGCATCCCAGCATAAAGCAAAATTTTGCAACACTGAGTAACAGGATAAAATCCCCTCTGTTGCGGCTCACTAAGGGAAAAAATGTCAGTGAGATTGTCAGAGAACAGCCAAGAGGTATTTACTGAAAGAAGAAAAGGAGCTCTACCATCTTTACAAGCACTCCAAAATATCCTTATCCTCAAGGCTGAATTTCACCTCAATATATGGTGTCATTGTGGAACATATTTTTTTTGTAATAAGTGAAAAAAAGGAGGAATGAAAAGCTTACTGCATTTGAAACCCCAAACCAGGAAGAAATGCTCTCTAAGGTACATTCTTTTAGATCTCTTTGCACCTATATTTCTCACATATTTAAACCTGCAGGAGAGAAAGACTTATGAGAGCTAAGCCTGGCCTGTTTTTTCGTTTGTTTGTTGTTTCTTTTATACGTTTTCCCTTCACTCATGTATTAAGCGTTATCTAGATTAGAAAATATATGGATAGAAATGGAGATATAAAGTCCATTAGAAAATCAGAGAAATCATGTAGCAAGGGACTTTCTTCTACAACCTGAAATTGAGAGAATTGTGATATTTTTTACTACTCTCTGACCCTGGAGACCATGTTCCAATAATAAAAGAGGACAAGCATAACAGACGCAGGAGAACCACAGTTTTAATGACTGAATAGAAATGGCTGCTATCTTCTTGATAGAGAGAACTGTGGTTTGACTGTTCCACTAAGCTTGCTTATGATGGATCTTATTTTTTCAGCTCTTTATACAAGACTGTTTTGGTCTTCAGGGTGATTCTTTCAATTGGTTTGAAATGCTTTAATCCATGCATCTTTTCTTGATCTTGAGAAGCACTTTACTTACATTACTTAAATGATTCATACCTTTTGTTTGAGATGATTTAGTAACGATGATCACATAAATTAAGAGAAGTATACAAACCTCTTGCATGTGATATACTTCTATGAAATCAGTCACTAATAAAAGAATAATTATTTCCAAGGATATATACTACAGCCCTAATAACTCTACATTCCACAGATTTTGGGATTTATGACAAACTTCTTAAATCAGTGGAAAGGATTTATTCTCAGAGAGATCTCATTGGGATCTGTAGGGAGTACTTTTAAATATGCATGCTGTCTCCCTTATTTAAGACTGAAAGAACATGGATGAAAGTAATGCAGAAGTAACTTGATGGCAGGAAGGGAATGACTGCAACACTCATTTGACTTGTCAGACTAGGATTCTGCAGGTAGGATTTTGAAACATCAGAGAGCCTTAGATTTTTAAATCTGCAAACCTTTCAGTGAGACAGATTTTATTATGATGATGATATACTGTGATATTACTGAACACCACAATGGGAAAGCAATATATCTCAGAGCAGTAAATGTTGTGCAAACACACAGCAAATAGAATTTTCTTCCCTGACAGTACTTAATACTTTTGTAAATCAAGTAGGACAATAATCGAGCATAGGAATGGTTATGGATAGAGTTAATTCTTTTCAAAGCAGCTTGTTTGATATTTGTGTTTGGGATCAAAACAGTACTGTTGACACATGGATGTTTTAGCTGTTGATGAGTAGTGCTTACACAGAGGCAAGATTGTTCCTGCTTTGCAGCAAGCAGCTGGGAATGTACAAGAAGCCAGGAGGGAACACAATCAGGACAGCTGACCCCAACTGACTAAAGGGATATTCTATGCCATATTACATCATGGTCAGTAATAAAAGCTAAGGGAAAGAAGGAGGAATTGGGGATGTTTGGAGTTACAGCTTTTGTCTTCACAGGTAACCATTACACATGATGAATCCCAGCTTTCCTGGAAATGGCTGAACATCTACTCACTGAAAAGAAGTAGTGAATTAACTCCTTGCTTTCCTTTGCTTGCTCACACAGTTTTTGCTTTACTTAGTAATCTGTCTTTATCTTGACCTAGGAGTTCTCTAACTTTTGCCTTTCTGTTTCTCTTCCCCATCCCTATGGGGGGATGATGGTGGAAAGGAAGAAAATATGACTGTGTTCCCATTTGACTGTATCAGACTTAGCTCTGGTATGACTGTGTTCCCATTTGACTGTATCAGACTTAGCTCTGGTCTGCTTCTAAACAAACTTTGTGATTTCATGCAAAACTAACAAACCAGTAAGCGAGATTGGCACCTCCACTTGGAAATTGCAAACAGTAAGTGCACCATCACATCAGGAACAATGGTAGTTTAAAAACAACAGATCATCCACACTAATTCTGAAGCTCAGAGGAACGGTTATGAACACATGGTCTTACAATACATTTAGGAGTGTTTTGAGAAGTCTGAATTAAAAATGATCAGCCATGGCTTCATATACAGAAATACCTAATTTCAAACTCATATATCAATTTTCAAGAAGATGAACACACGGTAATATTATGAAAAGTAGAATTTTTCACATTATTCAGCCATGAATAAAAAGCATTTCCAAGAACAATACGAGCAAGCATGCTGTTAGGGATGCCAGTTGGCTCCATCATATGGAGATATTGCTGCCTTTAGTGCTTATTTCTCCACAGACTGACACAATAAACTGAGGCTCCAAAAAACTAAAGGCTTCTTAACTGCTCATTGACACATAATAGTGGTCTCCAAGTACTCTTTCAGATGTCATTATGCTCTATCATGTCTGTGAGCCATGGATAATAAGAGCACCTAGTGTAAATCGCTGGGGGGTGTTCTGCTCACTCAGTAGGTTCTCACATAAATTTAATAACAGATTTATTTTATTACTCTTTTGAGAAATTAAAATTGCTTTGACAATCATTAGATATAGCCAGAGAAGTGAAATGAACTCTTGTGTTTCAATGTTGTGTGCACCCCCGATCATCTGCCCAATGCCCTCCTGCCATTCCCCTTCTTTCAGTCAGTAAAGTGTATGTTTTACTTCATTTTAACCTCTACTGTCATATTATAGATCAGTTCATTTTTGTTCATCCTACAAATATCCAACTCCCTCTCTGATCTACTTCTGGCTGACCTTGACCAGCAGTTCTGGTACTGCAAGTGTCTGATGAGAAGGTCTGTCTTGCATTGTACTGCCACATCTACCAGCCTGTGCATAATAGGTTTTGTGAGAGAGCATGACTTTTCTCTGGAATGCATTTCTCATGTTCAGCTGTGAATTCAGCATGTTTCATTGCACAGCCTCTCATTCTTTATCATGGATTTTGAGATATTCATCGTCTCCCACAGTATGTAATTTATCTCTGTAGTTTTGTGTGGAGGGTGTGCTGGTGCATCTCCCTAATTGTGTCCAAGAGAAAAAAATTGCTATTATTCTTCTGCTAGTATCATTGGGATTCTGAATGGCATTATCGTGATCAGGTAGGAATACTTGATGTATACCAGAAAGAACACACCAAGTTCCGCAGTATGAGCCATTATGTGTACTTAGCCTTCCTGTTGCACATTTAGACAGGTACCTCCTCCACTTCATATGCATTCAGTCCATTTATTGCTAGCAAAATTCTGTTTGTAAGGATTTTCTTTTCATGTCCTTCTCTAGCTTTGGAACATTTGATTTTGGATCAGCCGTCTGTTTGCATAAAACTTCCTCCATCTGTCCCATATTAAACAAAAGTTTTTCCTGTCCCTGACATCTTGTATTTAACTGGGCAAAATCAACTGACTGCCAGTTGTTTTGACAGAACTGCATAAATTTGTTTCAAAAAGATTTTAGTAATTCTTTGTTTTACAAAATGCTGAATGCATTTATGAAAGTTATTCATTTTCACTAGCGACAAACAGAAGCCTCCATACAAACCTCTTATAAATCTGCATCATTAAAGGTTGACCCACTGTCACCCCTGCTGAAACATACCACCCACTGCCTCACAGTGCTCACATCCACTGGTTTGTCTCCATTAATGTTGAGCAAACATCAGTTAATGTAAATGGGGGCAAATTTTTCTGTTTGAAGAAATTCACTTCCACATCTTTCATCATATGCTCTCTCATATCAACAGCATTTTGTTAGATTGCCCCTCTGCTGCCATCTGTCACATGGCAGCAAAGTGCAGTGGAATATTGGTGGAAAGGTTCCACCTCTACTGCCATACCACTAACATCCGCCTCAGTTGTTGCATACAAAAATAACAAAATTAGAAGCCTTTTTTTCAGAGCAACCCTCATATATCAGTCAGTAATGCTCCCTTCTTTTGTCATGCTTTTTTATACAGAATTTGCACATAACATGATTTATCTGATAGCACAATTAGATGATAAAGATTAGTTTCCTATTTTTAGTAGTTATTTATCATCAAAAACAGTTAAAGCAAAATTGATATTTTGAAAAATGCATAGAAGAAATTTTCCATGTGTGCTTAGGGGGAAAAAGTCAGAGGTTTTTATCAAATCAATAACCCTACTTTCTCTTGTATAGAAGGATCATACATTTGCTGTGTGTCAGTTGTACTGAGTAATTCCCTATGTTTAATCAGATTGTTGTCTCTTGTAATTCTAGGATATTTCTCTGAATAGAGTAGAACTATGGAAATTCTGTATTAGGATCTGCCTTTTTACAATTTGATATCAGCAAAACCAGAGTAATTTCATAAATGTAAAAACACTTGTGATTAGAAAATCTTTTTGTTCTATGTATTAGACATTTAGTTTATGGGCTAAATGAAAGTGTTACTGAGGAAAATAACCTTTACCTTGGTTTGGACCCATGTATTTAATTCTCACTTTGTCAAAAAAGGTGAAGGCTTTGTGTTTTAATTAAGGATTAAGTTGATATTGAAGTCCTTAGCTAATGTAAGACTTGCCTGTAATTTACCAAAACATTGTTAATCCTACACTGGCACTGTATTAGCTCTTAATGGCTGACAGAAACATCCTGGCCCGGCAGCATGATATTTTTGTTGGAGCCTCATAAAGCAACTTGAACCAACAATTTATCAAAAGTTTAATTATATAATGAAGAAAGAGAGAGTTTTGATTCTGCCTTCTTTGTAGATTAAATGGTCTCTAGTACAGTTTGTCTTTTTCCCCTTTGAATTTAATAATGCTATTTCTTTAATGGCCATCAATCCTATTGAGACACTGACTCCGTATTGAACTCCCTGGGGGTAATCCTAGTTGTCAAATGTAAATCACAACAATTATCATCACTCTATGTTCAAGAGGAGATCTTCCTGAGAGTGTACTAGTTCCAGCGGAGGAGGAGTTTGAGATTGTTATAGCAGAGTTAAATGCTACAGATGCAAAATTTCTTGTATCCTTAATCACTCTGTGCACAGAGGTCATTAAATAATTCCAGTTTGAATAAGGAGGACATGAAGATGTTTCTGTTCGTTATCTAGACTCTGTTTCCTCTGAAGGAGATTGCAGAATAGAAAACTTTTGTTTTCTTCACCTTTTCTTAAACTAAAACCGTTGAATTCAAGTTTTCTCTGGAAAGCATAATAAGCCATAACCCTTGAATGACGAATTAATTTTTAATTGTCATAAAAGAAAAAAATGCAGTACTTTCTACAGGAAACAAACAAATTGTTGGAAAAAAAATTATTTGTGTATAGACATGTTCTTAGTTTAGGGTCTACAGATTCACAGAACAAAGATGATCTAAGGAGGTTGGTAAGGTACATCTGAATGTGCACTCAGTCCAAACCCCTGATCAGAGCAAAGTCAACAATGGCAAGTCAGCAACTTTTTTTTTTTTTTTTTTTTTTGTTTTGTTTTGTTTTGTTTTGTTTTGTCTTTCCAGCTTGTTATCTCTTCTGTACACCCAAGACCATGGACAGTCTGAAATTTGCTGACTTAAGAAGAGTTTAGATAACTGGAAAACATTACTGAAAGACTATGTCATTACAGCAAAAGTGTACTTTTATTTTTGTAATATTTTCTAAATATTTTTGTACTGCACGCATATATTGGTGTCTGCACACACTGGAATCTTAAGAAAAGAGTGAATTTTATTTAGTTATTTAGTTATTTTCTGAAGCGAGATCACTTTAAAGAGGAATGTCTTGCATATATTGCAAGCGTATTAACTCTAAATAGTGTTTGACATCATCAAGTTTTCTCTTTTGCTAATATAGGAGTATAATGTTATCAAAGTATTAATAAAAATGATAGGTGATATAGATACAAAGAGGAAAAGCACATGATTAAGTTTTGTCTATCTACATCACTTTTCAGGAAAATAAGCCATGCTTACCTGGAATACAAACAATTTATAAAATGAATTATTTATCGGTGTGGAAGAATCTCAGAACAAAAAAAAAAAATCCTTCAGAGTCTGGGGAAGACAATTACATGATAAATATTTAAAATCCACAAAAGCACAAGTATCATAAAGCTTGATTCTTTCGAATCATATTATTCATCATCTTGCCAAAAGGTCAAAACTTAAACCAGATGATCACTGGGAGATTTTCACTCTTCAGTCTGAGGAAACAGTGCAGCCCTAAAAACACTGTGCAGACATGATAAGTAGATACAGACTCTTAGTTCCACGCATGAATACCAGTCTCATCAAGTATGCAATTACTGGCTTCTGGAAACATCACTCCTCACTCATTTCCATGAACATCTAATAGATAAAAAATATATAGCGAGATTTGTAAATATTTATATCTGTCTTGATGGCCAGAAAGAGGTGATAATGAACAGGAAGCTGAAGAAACTCCTATTTGTCTACTAATATAAGATGATTGAGCCAGTGTTAATAAGGCTTCGCAAGGAACAGGACATGGAGCAGGGGCACATGCATATACTAAAACACTGACAAGTTTGTGTTCTACAGACAGGCAGAGTGAGAGTGAAGTCATGTGCATACTAATCTGCGAACAGATGGGATACGTTGCCAAGAATGTGGTATGTACAGATTGCCCAAGTCACATTTTTTGTTTAGAAGAAAGTTTTTTTTTGTTTCGTCTAGAATTCAACTTGCTTCCAGGACCAGAAACTAAAGTTCTTGTATGAGGATGAAGAGAGCACTATGCAGGTTGTAACAGTGAGTGTTAGGATGGAGAGAGAAAATTATATCTCTGCGTGTTCTCTGGGCAAGCTGGAGTGAGATGTATAGCCTTGGCAAAACCCATCTGAGAAGGTCTTGAGCCAATGGTGTGCTCCTACACTGTACCTGAACTGTTTCAAAACCATCAGTGCACTCCTACTGAATAAACTGGCTTACGAGGCATGGGTTCTCTTTGGATATATATGGAAGTCTCCTTTCTATGTTGTCAGCCTCTACTCCCGTACCACTAACATCCATCTCTGACATTGAGAGGCAACATAATAAAATGAGGAATTACTTTTGAAGCAAATTTTGTACTTATCTGACTGTTTTCTTCTTGTTTATGACAAAAATATTGGTCTGAGATTGAATTAGTTATAAATAGCATTTGCCAATACTAAAAGCATCCCTTAAAAAAACGAGTTGATATTGTTGATTATCTTTTCCCATGGGAATATTCAAGGGAATAAGTTTGGTCGCAAAGATTTTCTCTCTGCAGACGCAAATTCATATTGAGTATGAAGAAGCAGTACCTTTAAAGTGGGGGGAATATATGGTTAAAAAAAAGACATGCTTGATAACCTAGGGAGTCCTACATGAGTTATGATTTCCATATCAGGAAGAGAGATTTGGAGATTTTATTTATTTATTTATTTATTTTTTATTAGAGACATTTTATGAAATTAAGAAAACTCTATGTGCTCTTATTTTGATACCAGAAGTGAACTTGTGAAGGAATAGTCCTGCTAGAAACTGAAAAACCATAACTCACTGTCTAAGCATTGATGCAGAGTTTGAGGCTGAAATTAAAGCTGTTCCTGAAGACAGATTGACATTCAGAGCCAATTTTATACCATCTCTTACAACTGATGGGAAAATGTAACTGGATGGGCTCAGCTGGACAACTTGAAAAATTACTTCATATCCTGAGCTCAAATGATTAATAAATATTTGTTGTTGTTTTTTTTTTTTTTTTTTTTTTTTTTTCAATAAGTCACAGGCATATCAGGCAAAAATATACACTGATTTCTGTGATCTAAGGCTGCATCAATAAAGAATTGTGTATATATATATATATGTTAAACAAAAGTGAATATGAAAAATGTAAATGTTAGACATATCACTGAATCCATGAAGTGATAGGACAGAGATGTCCCACTAACCACATATAAGATATGTTTTAAAAATAATAATGTTATATAGCCTGTTTCTTCATGCAATGTAGCATATGCATTATCTTAGTGTAAGACTTAGAAGGATAACAAGGAAGAGCTTACAGTTATTCAGTACAAAATGCATGTTCCCATAATCAGATTTATGAGCTGAATGAAATTCAGTATTTTTTTTTTTATTATGAATTTCAAATTCATGAAATTATATTTAAAAATATTAAAGTAATATGGAGGCACAGTGAAAAATTTATTTTATGTTTTACTTATGTTAGTTACTTTTTATTTACTGTGATTGACTCTCCCTCTGAAGAAAAGGAAGAATGATCATTTTAACATATGAGGGACATGGGATTGAATTCAGAGAGGAATCCAGCCCTGCTCTTCATGGCTTTGTAAAGATTCCATTTGTCTCATACATTTGAATATAATAAAACTCTTTTAAACATATGCTTTATTTGTAGATTCACAGAATCACAGAATCACCAAGGTTGGAGAACACCTCCAAGATCATCATGTCCAACCATCCACCTACAACTACCATTTCCCCATTAGACCATATCTCTTAGTATCATATCTAAAATTGCTTGAAGACCTCATAAGACTTGTGCTCCAAACAATTCACAGCTCCGTTGTTCTTCTCTGGACGCAGTCCAGGTCCTCAAGGTCTCAACTGTAGAGAAAGGCACAAAACTGAACACAGTACTTGAGATGCAGCCTCACCAGAGCTGAGTATAGGGGGACAATCACCTCCTTGTTCCTGCTGGCTATCCTATTTCTGATATAAGCTAGTATGCAATTGGCCTTCTTAGCCACCTGGACACACTGATGACACATTCATTCAAGTATTGACCAGCACCACCAGGTCTGTCTCTTCTACACAATCTTCCAGCCACTCTGCCCTAAGCCTGTAGCATTACCTGGGGTTGTTGTGACCAAAATGCAGAACTCAGCATTCGGTTTTGTGAACTTTATCCCATTGGCGTCAGCCCAGTGATCCACCCTGTTTAGATCCCTCTTTAGGTCCTTCCTACCCTCAGGGAGATCAACACTTCCTCTCAGCTTGGTGTCATCTGCAAAATTACTCAATCCTCTCTTCCAGGTCATCAATAAAGATATTGAAGAGGGCAGTCCCCACTACCAACCCCTGGGGCACACCACCCATGACCAAACACCAGTTGGATTTTACTCCATTCACCACTATTCTCTAGGTCTGGACCTCCAGTCAGCTCTTTATCCAGTAAAGAGTGTACCTGTCCAAGCAATGGGCTGCCAGCTTCTCCAGGAGATTATTGTGAGACACAGTGTCAAAGGCTTTGTTGAAGTCTAGGTAGACTACATTAATAGCCTTTCCCTCACCCAACAGGCTGGTTATTCAATCGTGGAAGGAGTTCAGGTTGGTCAAGAAGGATGTGCCTTTTGTGAATCCATGCTGGCTGGGCCTTATCCCTCAGCTGTCCTGCATATGCCATGTGATTGCCCTCAAGATGATTTGTGTATCTGAGGCCGACATTATTATCATTTATTCTTTTTTATGCTTTTTTCTCTACCTTGAGAAAATCACCATGATGAATAACATCATGGACAGTGAGCCCAAATTTCAGTTTTCCTATTTTATCCTTGTTCTGGCAAAGTAATGTGCAATCCCCCTTGAATCACAGGCACTCAGGGTTTTCTGTTGATGACTGGTCATCTGCTTGTACTGTGCCCTGTTTTCTGCCACCACTCTATTTTGTGCCATGTTGTGCCGTTAGCTACCTGCAGTAGTTAATTTCATCTTTTGTCCAGGTCATGAAGCAGCCCTGAAGTGACTGATAGGAGATCAAGGGAGACTTCTATATGGCATGAGGGGCTGCAGCTCTGCCAGTGACCTGAGGGGAAAATTATACGTGCTTTTTTAATTTGGAGCAATAGTCATAGTCTTGTGTAGTTCATCCCTGTTGCTGTTGAATGACTCCTTTATCACCTCAGCATTATACCAATCTTTTGCCAAACTCTCAATTTCAAAAGTGTACAATCTTTTTTCTTTCTCATTATTTTTTCCGATATATATTCATATGATTTTTGACTCTTTGTCAAGGGAAAGAATAGATTCAAGAGAAGAAAACTTCATGCGAATTATCAGTTGATGTTGTGCACGTACATTTTTGTATGTGCATTTTATCTCTAGAAATAAAATAAGAAATGGTTGCACCAACTCTTTGCAACCTAAATTAAGACTAAGAATTGTGCTGATGGGCTGCAGTAGACAAAACCAAAACCTGAAAACTTAGTCCAGTGTTTGGAATTTAAGTTTCAGTGGTAGTAAGCCCTTCCAGATTCTTTGCCCCTTACGTAACCTGGTAAATCCTGTCACCTGTTTTCTGATAGGATCTACTTGTAAGGCTGGAATGAGCAGTGCAAACATTCCTGAAATCTCTTCTAGGTTTGCAAGTAATCACAACTGCATACCTGAGAAATGGTACACTACTTTGAATGTTTACAATATATCACTGGAGCTGCTAGGAATGGACTACACCAGCAGAGCTGGAGAGAAAATAGGAAAAGCTTTATTTCATTTTTAATAAATCTTAATGTCCTATAAATTTTGATCTCTTTTTCTTAAGTAAATCGGTCCCAATACCCTCTTGGCACCCTATTTTAAATTGTTACTAAAGTTTTCCCTTCTGTGGCACTAAAGGTCATCTAGAAAATCTGATTTATGTGTATGAACTCCATAACTTCTTTGGAAAATGCTGATAGGAAGAAGATGAATACGAGAGCTAGGAGATAAATATCCTGAAAGCATGTACACTAGCTTAGCATTTGTGAGCAAGGCAGTTCACATTAGTTAGCTTGCTTCATTGGAGACAATCTTATTTTTAATATTTCTAGAAATGTTTCCCTTTCTGTTGAAAAAACAAACAAACAAAAACATATATACACAAAAGAAATTAACAGAAAAAAATCCTGAAAATTCAATTAAAAATAGGTTATTTTCAACTATATCACTAGCTCTCATCTTTCCATTTTCAGACTTTCCTCTCAAGTGACACCCTGGAGAAATGGGGGCTTTCATCGAACAAAAGTTGCACGTATAAACTTTCAGACAGTTTTGCTTGTGACCACAATAAAAACTTCCAAAGACAAAAGTACAGGTATATAGTTGGTTATTACACAAATAATAAGCAGACTACGTTTGTATAGACTTATTGCATACGTATCACAGAGGGGACATGAGGGGACACCATATGATACTACAAGCAGCACATGCTCTGGGTTAATGCCTGCCTTATAAATGTACACATTTTCTGATCATGCATACACTGATCTTCTCAGACTGGGAATAGGTCAATTTAACTCTTACTGATTTGTAGTGAAGAAAGGAATCAGAATTAAAATATAAAAAGAAAGAAAAGTCACAGAATCCACTTATCAATGAAAATGGGTGAATATTTAGTATTTTTTTCTCAATTCAACATGCATCCTACTAAATAACAGTTAAAAAGCTGGGATTTCTGGCTGTTTCAGGAAGGGGGACTGACAAATGGATTCTTCAGCAACCAATGGATGAATTAATAAAACTGTGATTTTTCCACTAAGGAGATTTCTTTACTCTCTTAAATACTGCCTTAATGTGTCTATAATTTTCCTATTTTCTCATAAGTTGTTATTACTGTTTCATTTTGGATATTGTAAAAAAGCAGTGGGAAAAAAAACAACAACTTTGAAACTTGTCATTTGAAAGTTTAAAACCTCGCTATTTACTACAATTTTATTCAGCTTTTGAATAAAAATCTACAAATACTTATCAAGGCTCAAGAGACGTTAGTGCTTGTCTGGAGGGATATCCCAACAAAGACATTTAAAGAGTTATTATTTTCCCCATTATTAGTTACAAAAGTGAGGAAAAGCATACACATGGAGAATCACTTGTCTTAGCAGAAGCAGAAAGCTAAGAGTACATAGGTATCATGCCTATTTCAAAGCCAGATCACACTATCAACAAGAGCATATTTTGAAGGCCAGACCTCAGGAATTCAACAGTTGTGTTATTCTATGTGTGAGTCAGAACTCAGGAGCAGAACTGAATGCATGCAGTATTTCAGGCAAGCTTTTCTACATGCCCCTTCCAAATGGTAGGCCAAAAGCAGATTTGTACTAGATTTCTTAGTGTTTGTTAGGTCTTGAGTGGTCAGGATTTTAGCCCTGGAAATCTAAGAAAGTCTTAGAAATCTTCAATTCAATTTCCTCTGTGTAATTTGTGAGAAACCAAATATGTATGTCTTTCTTAAGCACATTTGAATAGTACTGTTAGTTTGTCTGCAATAGCTTTTCACTATTTCTTTCACTTAGCATATAACTACCTTTGCAGAAAAATAAAATAGAGAAATAAAAAAATATCTGAGGAGTTTTGGATAGTTTCACTTTTCTGCACGAATGAACAAATTGTATCAACCTATGTGCAGTGGTGATGAAGTAAAAATTCATAGGATTCCACTGTTTGATGCTTCATATACTGTGGGATTTAAAATTTTGGCACTGCTGTATGGTTATGTAGAGCACACAAGAGTAGTATTAATGTGTAGGCTTGTTAAAGAGGAGCATTTATGTCATATAGATAACCTTATCTATCTGCTTTTGTGACGACAATGTGTGGGTGTTTATTTTTTAACATTTGTTCATTTATTTGTTTGTTTCAGTTTGATTCTAAGGGTGGATGAAAGGCATTATAATTCTCATCGATGTAAGGTAAAGACAGAATTTGCCCCCAAAAGGTTTATGAGGCTTCTTATGAAAACAGAAACTATCTGAACTTTAAATCCTTACAGAAGGAGAAAATGATGTTAACACGATTTAAGATGACAGTATTGTATCATTTACAAAACCATGCTAATATGTACTTTATCACTTGGGTCATTTTATTAACTATTCCACTAATCATAAATTTCAGGAGACTTCGAAAGTTCATGAAAGAGAGTAAATAGACAAAAAATAAATAGACAGAAATCAACAGAAATACCTAAAAAGAGATAAATATTGATAAGGTGAAAAAGACAGAATTAAAGTGGAGTTGAAATTATTATATTCTTTATTGTCACTGTTATTATTTTCAAGTCTATAGTGAAATGAGAATTCTGTATATTATTATTGCAATTACTATTGTTATTATTGCTATTATTATCATAGAATCATAGAATTGCTCAGGTTGGAAAAGACCTTAAAGATCACCAAGTCCAAAAACAACTTAACCATACTCCTCTAACTTTAGCAACCCTCCGATTAATCATGTCCCTGAGCACCAAATCCAAATGCTTTTTAAACACATTCAGGGATGATGACTCAACGACTTCCCCTGGGAGCCTATTCCAGTGCTTAACAAAGAAGTTCTTCCTGATATCCAACCTAAACCTCCCCTGGCACAACTTCAGGCCATCTCCCCTCATCCTGTCACTTGTCATCAGTGAGAAGAGACCAACACAACTCTTGCTGTAAGCACCTTTCAGATATTGGAAGAGAGCAATAAGGCCTCCCTCAGTCTCCTTTTCACCAGACCAAACAGCCCTAGTTCTTACAGTCACTCCTCATAGGGCATATTCTCCAAGCACTTTACAAGCCTTGTTGCCCTTCTTTGGACCTGCTCTGGGATTTCAGTGTCCTTTCTGTATTGAGGTGCCCAAAACTGAACGCAGTACTCGAGGTGAGGCATCACCAGTGCCGAGTACAGGGGCAGGATGACTTCCCTAGTCCTGCTTACCACACCATTCCTGATACAACCTGGATGCCACTGACCTTCTTGTCCACCTGGGCATGGTGCTGGCTCATATTCTTCTGACTGTCCATCAGTACACCAAGGTCTCTTTCCATCAGGCATCTTTCCAGCCACCCCTCCCCAAACCTGTAGGGTTACATGGAGTTGTTGTGACCAAAATGCAGGACCTGACACTTGGCCCTATTGAAACTCATACAGTTAACCTTGGCCAATCGATCCAGTCTATCCAGGTCTTTCTGTAGTGCTTTTCTCCCCTCAGGCAGATCAATACTTCCTCCCAACTTGGTGTTGTCTGCAAATTTACAGGGGATGCACTCAATCTCCTCATCAAGATCATTAATAAAGATGTCAAATAGAAGCGGCCCCAGTACCAAGCCCTGGGGACACTACTCGTGACCGGCCACTAACTGGATTTAGCTCCACTAACCACCAATCTTTGGGCCCTGCCATCCAGCCAGTGCTTTATCCAGAAGAGTGTACGCCCATCCAAACTGTGGGCAGCCAGCTTCTCCATGAGAATATTTTGGGGGACAGTGTCAAAAGCTTCACTGAAGTCCAGTTGACAGCCCTGCCTTCATCTACTAAGCGGGTCACCTTGTCATAGAATAAAATCAGGTTTGTCAAACAGGATCTACCATTCGTAAACCCATGCTGACTGGTTCTGACTCACTGGTTGACCTTTAATTGGTCCACAATGGCTCCTGAGATTATCCATTCCTAACCTTTCCAGGCACTGAGGTGAGACTGATAGGCCTTTAGCTACCAGATCATCTTTCTGGCCCTTCTTGAAGATAGGCATCACTTTTGACAGTCTCCAGTCTGCTGGGACATCCTCAGTTAGCCAGGACTGCCAAAGAACGATGGAGAGTGGCTTGACAACCACATCTGCCAACTCCCTCAGCACTCTAGGGTGCAATACATCTGGCCCCATGGACTTGTGAACATCCAGCTTTCAGAGCAGGTCCATCTCATCATGGGTCATGTAGGGCCTGTTCTGTTCCCCATTCTTATCTATCAGTGCAGGGGCTGTGCTCCCAGGGAGTAACAAGTCTTACTATTAAAGACTGAGGCAAAGAAGGCATTAAGTATCTCAGCCTTATCCTGATTGGTCACCAGGCTGCCCTCAGCATCCAACAAGGGATGGAGATTCTCCCTACCCCTCATCTTGCTATTGGTGTAAATATTTATTGTTGTCCTCTACCTTAGTGGTCAAATCCAGTTCTAACTGAGCTTTGGCTTTTCTAATTTTCACCGTGCACAGCCTCACTACGTACCTGTAATCATCAGAAGTAGGTTGCCCACTCTTCTGGAGACCATAAACTTTCCTTTTGCTCTTGAGTTCCAGCCAACGGTCTCTGTTTGGCCAGACTGGCCTCCTTGCCCATTGGCTTGTCTTCCATGATTTGAGGATGGTCAGCTACTGCATCTTTAAAATTACTTCCTTAGAGTATTCTCAGTCTTCCTGGGCCCCCACGCTCTCCAAAACTGCCTCCCAAGGGACCCTCTCAACCATGGTCCATGATGCAATAGAAGAGATAATAGTGCCATATGGGCTTCATGATTCTGCATGCACCAACATTCATCTCTTTTTCATGAATATTAAGCAGTTATGTAAATATATAAATTGAATATAAATGCTACACACTAAAATCTCTATATATGATAATTTAATTTCTTTTCTTTATAAACTCAATTACCTTATTAAATTTAGTTTGTAAAGATCAGTCTTGGTAATCTGAGGTTTTGTTTTATTAATATCCTGTTGTGTAATGTGGAAATTTCTACAAGTACCAATCTCTCTAATAAAGCTTTCATATATTTTCTGACAATTCTGCTTGCAAAGCCTGCACCTCCCAGCTCTCTGCAACCTCAACCTTCTACACTGAAGGACTCCATCACAGTGTACTACAATGTGCTTTTTGAAGGTTATTACATTTACCAAAGGCTTTGGTACTTTTGGAGACAAAAATGGGGATGTAGCTTATTTTTAGTACACAAGTCGGACTTCCAGGAACTGCGGCTAAAATTGAGCTTAGTATTTTACATTCAATTCTCAATTGTATGCTTCTGTGAATTTAATTTATAATTATATATAAGCTTTTAAAATCTTCATTGTATGTGTCTTAAAATTAGCCTAATGTTAGTCAAATTTCCTCCAGTTGGAAAAGATACTACCTGCAATGTACTTTTTACATTTTCCCTTGAAGCCACTGTTGTGTAAAATATAATTAAAGAGTTTTCTAAAATTCTCTGTACAGTTTAGGTCAGGTAAATACATAATCAGGGAGTTATTCATGGTACTGCGATTAATTAATATGCCTCCATCAGAGCCATTAAAGCTGATTAATGTTATGGCATACAAAGGGAACTTGTAGCTAACAAATCAATGATCCAGTAGACCATATTGTCTCCTCTGGAGCCATTACATTATACCATATCAAAGCGTCATTAGAGAATTTTTAATTTACTGATCATCAGCCTCAGTAGTCACTAGTTAGTCCAGGCTGATGATGCATGTACAGAAAAAAAATTGTAAGATAATACTCCTTTGAGGGATAGATCTCCTCCAAATTACACTGCTGTAAATCAAGGGTATTTCCACTGGAATCGGTGAATGTACATAGTCTAGAGCGGAAAAAGAAAATAAAATTAAACCAGAAATCCAGCCAAAGAGTTGAGTAAAAGATTTTTAAAAACTCATTTATCATTCTCATTCAAGAGCTCATTTTTAATGTACTAAATGAAAAGTTTGTTTTTATTTTCACCTTAGAAAGGGAATCTATTCAAAACTCATACATATGTGGTATAGAGACAGGAAAGGGCAAGATGTTTTAATTCCTTATATATTTAGATTTCATCTGAGGTTTAGCTAGGGATCTCAATTTTGAGTCCATGATTGAAGCATCCCTGCGAAGCACTTAACTTGAGATTGCTGATACATACATCAGCCTTTTTTCTTTGTAAGCATATATTTTATCAGGAAATAAATCAGCTATTTCTCATTAAGGATAACTCTTTCTCCAGTTTTCATTAACATCAGTGGAGCTATATCCAAGATAATTTTATCCTGAGTGGTTTTTTATAGAATTAAAGTGCAGAAGCGCAGTTACCAAGAGCCCTTTGAGTACAGCGCAAAGTAAATATTGAAGTCTTTTACAAAGGCGGAAGTCAATTTTTTGCCTGCCTAAATTCACAAACTTAAACTTGCTTTTAGAGGTCACTTGTCTTGAGAACTTCATCATCCTTAATGTGAAGGAGAGGAATGGTCCTGGATATATGAATTGCTGATGGTCACTTCCTTTTATTTGTGGGTTTTGCTACAGATCAATTCTTTTCAGATTGCCAAAGATTTGTGAGCAAGATTCTTGTCCATTTTGAAGCAAGGATTATTTTCTGAGAGTCTTGCTCAGAATTGCAGATAAGATTTCATTTAATTTGCTTTTGATTTGTTGCAGATGATATGTGTATTCTGTTTTACACATTTATTTTTACCATAGGCAGAATTTAAAGAATTGCTTAGAAGCAGAGCATTTACTACATACTGTACATCTTTTGTTAACCCACCTCAGAATTTCTGTAATTGTGGGTTTTGCAAGCAGTTTGATTTATGTAGAATAAAGGTGTCACAGTAATAGTTTAGATTAGGAAAACTAAATCCACCTTTGAAATAGCTCAAAGTTTAACAGAAGCAGGACCTCCACTTATTTCTTTTTTTTTTTTTTCTTTTGTTTTAAACTGAAAGGAATTGCCAGGGATGTGTGGTTAGTTACTGTAAAGAGCATTCCCTAGGCCATAGACAAGTTTGAATGTTCGTGTAAATACATATGTAAATATGTTTTTCATAATACACAGAACTTAAACTATTTGAGAACCAAGCTTCTATTGATAACAAAATGTATTTATGGCAATATTAAAGATAAAGAGAAATAATGTCTAAAATTGGGTTTTCTGGTAAAAAAAGGAAAACTAAGACCAAAGGTTGACAGCTCAGCTGCAGTGTTGCAATATCATATGATGCAGAAGGGACATGATGCAGTTATTGCAACAGCAGTGAGTATCTATTGTCATAAAACCCTTTTGTCCACTAAACTCCTGAATAGAAGGAAAGTTTTTAAAAAAATCTAAAAAAAATCAGAAATATTTTAGTTAGATTTGTTTCTCTCCTTTAAAATACTCCAGATATACTCCATAATCAAAAATCTTACTAGAATTGTGCCATTGCTTTCCACTCAGATTTTGTAGTTCGGCTCCTACTGTACTGTTTTACCTTAACAGTTGTTCCTACAATTACGTAAGAAAATAGGATGGACTTTTTGCTCTGATCATGCTCTTATTAAAGAGATTTAATGCATTTGGAAACTTTAATATGCATCGCCAAATTCACAAAAATTCCCAGGAGTAGAAAGCAGAAAAAGTGTTTGTGTTTGCACTGTTACCTGTAAATTATGTAAAACATTTTCCTTACATCTATTTTTATTTTTTTTTTCTGATTTGCTTTGTGAGGTAGTTTCAGAGTGCATGCACCACAGATACACACACTTCAATATATTGGACCAGACAGGAAAACAAACAAACAAACAAAAAAGCTTAAATTTTTCACTGTTTTTCAGTACAAACTGTCTGTTTTTTCCTTTTTGGTCTATATTCTCTACGGATGTAGAAAACAAAAATTCTGGTGCCAGTGTTTCCAATGCAAGCACTTTTGGTCATATTTTTGGTCATATTTTGGTCATATTTTCTATGCTACTAAGATACTTTGTAGAATGATGTCTTGTTGTAAGTTAAAATAACACTGAAGAGATAATGATGGTAGTGATAATGAAAAAGGGGATTGAATATTATTTATCTTCTTCTTGATCAACACAGATCATAAGATAAAGACAGCTAATTTAGATAATTTCAAGTCCAATGTGCTAGTAAACTTGCAGACTTGTTTAGTAGCAGGATTAATATGAACAAAAGATGATTACTTGATGTTTCATTTACTAAATTGGCTATAAGGATTCTATATGATAGGAGAAAGATGTGGTGCATCAGATTCAACAACAGGAAGTATCTGCTCATTTTAGCACAGCAAGCTTCCCAGTATTTCTATTTAGCCATGCAACATGGTATAAGTCAGCAGCTGGCTGCTTTTGAAACACCATTGCCACAAGCTGTTAGATGTATGCTAGGTTCAGGGCATGATCATTCTGTAGCATACTGTATACAAATTATTATTGTTGATATTTGAGCTTCGCTGAAAACTGATTAATTCCAGCTAGATCCTCTCCGTGCCACATGACTATTCTCTTGACAAACCCATGATATCAAATATATATATTTTTCCCTTTAGCATACTTCTTACAGCACACCTAATAAACTTAATTCCTACAAATGATTAATATGTTAAAAGTGTCAAAAATAATTTTGCAGTCATGGTACTTTCAGAATGTCAGACAAGCATAATACATAATTTATCCTAAATAAGAGCAGAAAGACACATACTTGTTGCTTTTACTAAGTAAAATTGACCACTAGAAATTCATGTAAACTGTAGCTGGGCTATTAAAAGGATAACCAATGAGCTGAAGAACCACACCTTCTTTTCTTTTTTAGGACAAACTTGAAATCTGTGATTTCATCTCTCTGTAAATACAGCACAACTGGAATGAAATTCCCTAAAGCTTTGATTTAATTTTATTTACTAATGATTAAAACTTTGGTTGTAAATAGCTCTGCATTTTCAGGGAAATTCTGCTTTTAATCTTTGTATATTCTGAGCTGTGTCAAAGGATAAAGTCATCAAATGACTTAACTGTGGATATCAGCAAGTTTATTGACTTCCAGTACTATAACTTAAAGACAGTCTTTCATACCTTTCTCCCCCACCCCACAAACCTTTATAACCTTTTTTGTTGCTTGAATACCAAGGAAAAACAAAAAATGAAGTGTTTTAGTAAGTGTTTGCATACAGTGAGCATATCTCAGAGGAAGGACCAGCTGAAGTATGTTGGCTGTTACTGGAACAGAAGTAAAAATATTGTAAACTCTGTCTTCTAGCCAACCCTATGATTAATTTCATATAAGGAATAGGTGTTTATTTTTCTGCTTCTTCTTCATAGTTCAGAGAAGCATAGAAGTGGTGATGATGATTAGAAAAATTCCTGTAATTTCACTTGTCAAAAGTTCTGTTTGCTCTAGACTCATTGATATGTTTGGCCCAAATCTTCTGCTGATACAGACAGAGATAACCAGATTTACTTCATGTAAGACTTCCAGACTGAGAATTTGTTTCTGGTAATAAAATTACACCACCTCTTGCAAACTATTTTCTTACATTTTCTTTCAGCATACTTTTTTTTTCTCCTCTAAGTGTACTTTCAGCAGCGTTATCCAAAGAAATGTAGTGTTTAAGATGGAAAACATAATACATTATTAATAAATCTTGAAAGTAACAGCTTAAATGATAATCTTGAATAAACTGCATGCCCCTTCAATACATCCTGTAAATTATGTAAGCATCCTGAGATGGAAGAATGTAGAAAAAAGTAGGGAAAAATATGAATAGAAAATCAGTAGAAAAAAAACACATTACGGATTGAAAATATTTTGCTTTTTTTCTTGTTTTCCTGCAACTCAGAAAATCATGTTCTCAGCAAGTACAGCAGAAATTGCACAGAAGATTTAAACTCTCATTTAAGACATAGTAATGCAAATCAGGAACAATTCTTTGAGGCTTTGTAAAATAGCAGTTTTGGAAGTGAAATGAAAAGCAAACTCCAATACTCGATCTGTGCTGTGACAGTACAAACCAATTACTGGTAGCTACACTGAAGGAAGCATGTGTCTGAATCCTTTAATCCATTTAAAATCTGGATAAAAAATATTTCTATAAATAAAAACAGAATGGGAGAAATTTTGAAGAACCATATCTGATGTACATACCAGAAGGAGCTCGTCTTCCTTCAGCCATATTGCATGAGAGGTGTTCAAAGCCAGGTTGGATGGAGCCTTGCGTATCCTGATCTAGTATTTGATCAATCAGTTAGTAATCCTATCTATAGCAAGGGGGTTGGAACTTAAGGTTCCTTTCAACCCAAGCCATTCTATGATTCTATGATAAGCGCTGGAATCATGTTTATTTACAACCATGGAAGTCTTTTTCGGGTAGACAGAGGGCACCATGTTGTCATAGCACCTCGCACAAAAGCAAACTTCTGAAGCAACAAGAGCAACAAGCCTTCTGAGAGAGGGTGCCCTGAGTGTTTGTATGTTACAAGGAAATATAAGATGGTAGTTTGCAAGAGGTGTTTTATACGTAAGTGTAAGCAATTTTACTATTAAATCTTCTTGATCAGCAAGTTCTCACGTAAAATGTGTTTAAATAACTCCAGTGTCCAAACTAGCTTAGTTCAGACTTAGTTTGATGTATTGAATAAACAGAGTAAGGCACTTTACTGCATGGCAAAGACAAAGTCTTAGTAATTTGCTGAAGGCTATGCATGACTTCCAAGAGCAAATGTACCTGCTGTATCTCAGTACAATGTTCCAGGGCTAATGGATCACGTCTTGGTAGTGCAAATTCCCATGAAGTCCAGTGAGGATTAGTTTACTTCACGTGTTTCCAGGAAAAATGCTACAACAGTTTTTCAGTTCTGAATTTGTGAGTAAAGAGGAGGGAGAAAGTGAAAAAATTCTATCTTCTTCCATAGTTATCCACAGTTCTCCTCCCCAAAATTAGAAATTCAGGCTAGGTAGCAGGCCTTGTGATAAATCCACTCATGATAAATTGTAGCATTAATTTTTCAAAATATTCCTTAGTTTAGCGTTGTTCAGCTCAGTAATTAATCTGCTCTGACATTCAGAAAAATATACAATTTCCTGCCTACTACGCCTTGGCATTGCTGTTCAGATAATTCTCATCAGTACACACTCTTTCTAAAATGGGGAGAGTAGCTTTACTCCACTGCGGTTATATCCTGACAGAATCTTGAAAGCTTTAGTGAAACTAATACATGATCCTTTTTGAATTTTCAAAGCTTAAAATTAGAAATAACAAAGAAATTTCGTCGTAGAACAGCTGCTGTTTGTTTTACTCAAATAAGTAAATAACTTATCAGACTACATGTGTTGGAGGATTTCACAGGCAGTTGAGCTTATATGCATTCAGACTTTTTTAAAAAGCATAGAAACAGTGGAATGTCATTTTTGAGACACTTTGACTATATATTCTGATGGATGCATTGCCTTACGTACTAATTTCTTATATTCTACTAATACTGTTTTACTCATAATCAATAAGGTGCATACATCACAGTAATGTAAGACTAAAATTACATTTCTGCCTAACTCATAAAATGCAAATAAAATAAAATACAATTAAATAAAGTACAATAAAATAAAATTAAAATTAAAAAACAAAAACAAAACTGTGAAACTCTGATTCTGTATATCAATTATTTTGGGGTATTGCAACTGGGATCAGGGTTGTGACAAATCTGGGCAGAAGTCAGGAAAATAACCTTTTTTTTCCTGACTCATACATGGCACAGTTTGCTCCTTAAACTACTGTCATTACCATTGTTTTTTGTTCCATACTCCATCCTTCTGGTCTTGCTGTTACCCCAAAGCATCTGTTGATACAATATTATGAACAATAGTTTACAGCACAACTATATGTTATCTGTAACCTATTATATAACTTTTTGGCATTTCATTACTCTCTTTATTTTATTAATGGTTAAAATCTTCAATTTCCTCTGTTTAGCTTCCCTCAAAATTGTCCATTATCTTGTTTCTGAAAAGCAAAATAAAAGTGGGATTGAACAAAACTTCCCAAGATACAAGAATAAAAATTTCAAATCTGACAGGTTTTAATTTTGTCTCCGTCTTTGTTGGTCTTATTTTACAGAAAACTCTAATTGTTGTAATTTATTTACTAATATGGAGATATTTCAGAGATATTTGCCTGTTTTTCTGATTTATTGTCTTTTTTTTTTTTTTCCTTTGGTAACAAGAATATATGTAGACCTGATTACTTCTAGAAATACATGTGCACTACATTTTAATACTTCTCTTCATCTCATGGTTATCCAAACCCGTAGTTTACACTCTGACTTCACTATGTATATTTCAATATTATCTTTACATTTTTTTAAGTACGTACAACAGTTTTCCTATTGAAAATGCAGCAGTAGACTCTCTAGGGATGAGGAATGAAGTTACTGTGGATCTAATAAAGGTGAAAGCAGATATTAATTGTACATTATGAGAAAAATAAAATTACAGAGATGTAGAAGATTAGTAAAAACAGTTCAAAAAAAATCAAGCTGATGTTAATTCAAAATAAAATTAGAGGATAATTTTTATTAATTAACATAAAGTATTTCATTCTCTTATAGGTATTGTGAATTACACCTTACACTTTTTTTTCTTTTTTTTTTTTTTTTCCCCAGAGTACACTAGTTATATTTCTGAAAAAAAAAAAAAGGCTGTTTCCCGAAATACTTTATTATCTAGCTTGAAAATGAAATATTAAAAGATTTAATTATTGTCAAATCATGATTATTCCCTAAACACAGATTTCATTAGTACTTTGTTTAAAGGATCTTCTCCTTCTGGTCCTTTCCTGAGACAAATAAAACAGCAGCATGTTCCGTGGCAGGTTAAAATCTCTCAAAAAAAAATTGTCATAAGTTATGGTGAAACACAATTTCCTTAACTTCTCTTTAATTTTTTTTTTTTAACTTAAATTTAACTCTTCTTAACCTTTTTATATGACAATAATCAGAAGGGAATACAGTTAGAATAAAACTGGTAAAGTCTCTGAAACAGAGCAAATATTTTTTAATTTATTATCTCATCAATACAGATGGAAAGGTATCCAAAAGGCTGGATTTGAATTCACTACTTAATAGGTGTATAATGAGTAGTTAAAGGAAAAAGTTACACTGAATAAGCTTTGTTTGAAGGGAATATGTTTTTTCTCAATATTTTGTTTTTATGGCAACATGTTTTCTGAAAAGAAATTGTTCTATCTTTTGAATTATGATACTTGCAATTATGTATCAAATACTATCTAAAACAAATTATCTCCTCTGATTTTTTTCACTTCAAAAGTGATTGTTTTTTTTGGGGGGGGGGTAGGGGGAGGGTCAACATTTTAAATTTTTCCTGACTTTTAAAATGAACTCCAGTTAAACTATAGTTTCCTTGTCAGTTTTGTGCAGATTATATTTTTCAATTGCTGCATGCTTGGAGGAAGTCACTGCTCAAATCAGAATTTTCTAAACTCTCCTTGGCTGCTTTTCACTTATTGTTAGCCAGTGTAAATGTGCCAGGTGAACTTTAATACACATTTGGAAAATTATCTGTTACTTTCAAAAAATAAGTTTTAATTCTTTGAATATATGAATATTTCTGCCTTTGTCCTGAATTCTATTCTCATTTCATAATTCCTTCTTTGATTCTTTATCCCTAGAATTAAATACATTTCCTGGTAAAATGCAATGAGCTATTTCTTCCTAAACTTATCTTAAACTTACATTTAGGTAATGTTATTTTTGTTTTGTTTTCTTTTCTTTTGTTTTCAGGGCCTTTTTTATTAGATTTTGTGGTTTGTTGTTGTTGTTGTTGTTGTTCTAATTGTTGGCTTTTTTTGGTTTTGCTTTGTTTTGATTTTTCAAACTTAAACACTTTTGGATGCATTCCAAGCTAACTGTCTAGAAAAAAAAGTATTTATTTGATGTTATGAAATAATGTAAGTGCTGAAAATTAGTACTTGCAAATTGAGGCTTTTAACAGCTTTGCACTTCACAGATTCTGACCAAACTGAATTTAGTGTAAAACTTTGTAATGGCTAAGAGATTCAATTCTTCATTTCTGTTTTCATCTTTTCTTTTCTTAAAGAGTAACCCTCTGATTAGTCAAACAGTCATGTTCTTTCATCTTAACCTCCTTTAAGGACATCTTAACCACCTTCAATTTGCAAATAGAAAGTGATTGTAACGCGGAATTGACCTGAATAGCAATAGTGTTCTTGAATATTCTTACCTTGGCAGAATACACTCGGAGTAATATTTGCAAATCTGCTCATAACTTTGAAGTTATTGTCCTCATGTAGATATTGTCATAATACACCTTCTCATCCCACAGTACATTTACCATTAAGTCCTGTGCATGGTTATTGCAACACAGTTTTCCCATTCAGCATCTTAAGTACATAGTCTGAAATTAGCTTTATGCAGCTGAGAAGAAAACTGGGTTACACAGTAGGCTGTTTTGTTTCTTTGTTTGGTAATCGCTTGTTTTCCACAGGCAAACTTTATCAATTATGTGGAGCCTGTTTACTTCTTTTGAAAGCCACAACTACAGTTTACTTCTTTTGAAAGCCACAACTACAAACCCAGATGTACTAACTTCTTGATTTTGGTAGCAAGCCACCAAGTCTTGTAAAAGTGTGTTACCCTAGCATTCTGTGCTGTGATTTAATGGTTCTCTAGTTAAATGTTATGTCTGCAGACAACTCTGATTGTTCACGTGAAGTGAGTCTGTCCCAGACACGTTGGACTCCATGCATGCATTTCCATTGATCTAAACACTGTTATTGAATGTGTTGTTCATGTTCAAAACAATAAATCTTAAGGAATAGGTCAGACAAAGAACACAGAATAAAATTATATTTTTGCTTTTGGGTCTGCCAAAATTACATGGGCTGCAAAACATGCAAGTTCAAACACTGTTGAGTTTGATCTGTTGACAGTACAGAACTCTAAAACATTTAAAACAACTAATATATCCCACAAAGACAAGCTAGGATCCTAATTTCATTGACACTAGCTTAAATATTTCCTAAAAATATTTCCTGGGATCCTGAGCTGGATCCTACCCAGCTCAATTATTTCCTGTCTTCTTGCCTGAAGAGGCTGATCTGTATGCTTTTCAGACAAAATACGTTTCTCCGGGAACTGGTGTGGGAATATTTTGGCCAAATTAATCAGTTCAGTGATTTTGAAGGAAGAAAAAAATCTTTTCTTTCAGTGAGCCAGTTACCCTGTCATTGACTGCCGAAGTATAGACACATTTTATCATTACTATGACTTGCAGTAGTGCCAGGGAAGTTAACAGGAATTGGGTGTGAACAATCAGTACATCAGTAATGATTAAGAATAATGTATGAATGAAATTACCTCTTCCAATATTTTATGAGACCACTTTATGAATCCAAAGAACTGTTCATACATTGAGACTGAAGCAGCTATCAACTGTAATCATTTATTTGCCAGTAAACAAACATAAAAGTTCTATTTACCAACAATAGTGTGCTCTGATTTAAAACAAATGTTGATTTTGCACAGATGTGATGGAAATTATGGAAACTTAACAGACAGAAAAGAAAATATAACTATATTGTTCAATGATTTAGATAAAGTGCATTTTTCTTTTTTGTTGTTAGCAAAGCAAGTTAAAGCTTCCAATAACGTTAATGGGTATATCAGTCTGAGTTATTAGCAATGGCCAGATCCCAATAGAAAAAGTGCTTCCATAATTGAAAACTGCACTTAAAACAGTAATTTATCTCTGTCTTCTTTTTTCTTCTTCTTAAAGCCAAAGGACAGGAAGTAAATTCACACACCACTGTTTGCAGTGACTTGCTAAAATCTATTTCTCAGCTTTTGCATTCTGAAAGAACTGAAAATTAAATGGCTAAGAACTCCTTCCAAACCAAGGGAGAACTAAGGCTTCAGTGAGAGCACACAGGAAGTAAGCGACCACAGACTGTATCACATGGGACTGTGTCCATTCCCTTTTGTAAGTTATCACGTGTGGCACAAATGAGGATAAAATAGTCAACATTCCCCCTGTCCCCCAAGTAATAACTAGTCACTGTCCATAGATTCAAAAAGAAGGATTAGTGATTTTGTTCCAGAGACACTTGATATCATAGGCAAAATATGAAGTCAAAGCGCAACAGCAAGATTATTGAATAAATTTGGGGAATAAATCCCAGACTTTGTCTTATCCTGCCATGTCCAATAAGATAATGGGTAAGAAGTTGAAAATGCTGACAATTGCTTTTGAGTCTGAAGTTTAAAACCTTTTGTTTCAAACAACCAGATAATGCACAGAAAATTCTTAATCTTTTGAAATAGTTTCACCACTGGATTTGGGATGAGATAAAAAATGTCTTCTGCTTTATTGAACATGTTTTTGCTCACGTGGCAATGAGATTACATCATGGAACAACCACAGAATCACAGTATCACAAAATCACAGAATCTTAGGTGTTAAAAGGAACCTCTGGATATAATCTAGTCCAATCAGTTGCCGAAATGTGTTATCTACAGTAGATTAAATGTTGCATTTTCAGCTATGAGCACTTAGTTCTGAGCTTTTGAAAAATTCAATATGTTCATTTTTAATATATTTTATTAAAGGAGCAATGAAATAAAACCCTGCTGTTGTCACTTAGCCTTTTGTCTGTTCCTGCTTCCCTTTGCACTTTGTCCATGATTTATTTACATTGGCAAGTTCACTGTGGAAAGCAGCTGGATAATTATGAGGTGTGGTGGAAGACATATCTGAGTTGAGCAATCAAAAGGAGTTTGTATTTTATTTAAAACATTCACAGGCTATAGTGTCTAAACATCCATTTGTGTATAGATTCCTCTGAATAAAACCTCCCCAAATCTGAAAGGATTACACTTGAAAATCTGAGTGAACTCTATGATCTGATGTTCGTTTTTGGTTTTTTTTTCCCCACAAATTGCTAAGAAAATAAACCTTTCTGATAATGTTAGTTGTTCAGCAGGTGATTACTGTGTTTCTAGATGCACAATTCTGGTTTACGCTTTCTGTAAACATTAAGAAAAAATAGTAAGAAAGCACTGGAGTTATCCATGGCAGCCAAACATATATTTTTTAAGTTACTCTGAAACTTTGAATATGTTTAATGTTTACTTAGGTGCCTACAACCTCCATGTTTATCAGCATCTATAAACAGTCCTAAATTTTCATGTGTTTGCTAGTCTTTAGAAAATTTAATCACATATTCAGGTGATATGTAAGTGAAAACTCATCTTTTCAGAGTATCTTAAGTTATTTTTCTAGAAAACAGTGATTAAAAAAAAGCAACCTAAGTTGGTGACAGAAACATTGAAACATAAAGCCTATTCAATCAGTATGATTGAGTTAATTCTAATGAAGAGTATCGATTGAACTGTGGAGGGGTTTTTGAATACTGAACACAACAGGATGTCATTTACTCTCAGGTGTACTATTGTTGCTGAAAAATGTCTTTCTAAGAATAACCTTAAATAACTATTCCCTTTGTTTACGATGTTAACAATGCATGAGAAAATATGTTTTTAATGTAAACAGTATACTTTACAGACAAAAGAGCAGCATTCAAATCTGATTAAATATCAGGTCATAAAAACTCACTCTGTGCTTATTTAAACAACAAAGCAAGCTAAATCAACCTTCCATTTTTTAAATATGTGCATGTTTTTACTGATTATCTAAAAAACTGTAGTGAAATAGACATAACTAACAGATGTACCCATTGAGACTACTATGGTGGATATAATTCTCTGACACTACTGTGCTGGATATAATTATGAACAGTTTGGAAAGAGATTAAAGTATGGAGATTGTGGAAATGCATTTTAAAAGAGTTTGTATATTAAAATTCCAAATGTTTTGTATGGAAAATCATACTTCTTGGCAGGATTCAGAAATACATATCCCAAGGTCATCTGTAGCTATGTGTTGTCTATTAGTAGCCAAAAATATAACAGATGTCCAGCTAACTTCAGGAAAAGGGGGAAAATATTGCTGATTATTGCTTTTGGGAAACAAACCAGTTCTTTAAGATATAAAGGGTACATATAAATCTGTATGTTTAAATTGTTGCTTGCATTTCACAATTTCTTGTAGAATGAATCGCCCACTGTAAATTTTTTTTTTTTTAAAAAAAAGACTTTCTAAGGATGAAGATATCAACAAAATTTTGAAGTTTCTCAAGGAGGAATATAAAAATCCAGAGTGTTTTATTGATACAAATAATTATACTTTCAGTTTTAGTTTTTGAAAGGGTGTTGACCAGATGTCCTTGAGTTTAATTTATTAAAGCTAACACTCCTGAGGTTACTAAATAATTTATGCAGGCATCACTGTAGAATTTTGCATTCGGTAACTTATTGAATCATTTTTTATTAATACAGAGCTTTTAATTAAATATTTAAAGCTTCACAATAGTATACAACTGCTTTTGGAAAAAGAAAATATAATCGATATGTTTGAGATATCGTATCAACAATCATATTAATAATTCATATTCACTGGCATTTATTTCATTATTTCAATGAAATTTAGGCATTGACAGTAGGACTGATGTCACGTAGGCAGGCATGAATTTCAGTTTCTCTCCTTTAAAAGAGACTGGATAAAATTCTTTCCTCACATTACAGCTAATGTAGAAATCCTAGAGAAACAAATGGGAAACACATTATTAAGGAAGGATAAGCCAGTACTGCTTGGTTTTGGCCACTGTCTTGCCCTCATAAACCCCTTCTACATAAGAATTTTTTTATGTTAAACAAACCACATTTTGGACCTGATTATGGAATTATCTGAATTTTCAGATGACTGTGGAAATAGAATGATCAAAGTTAGATTCTGAACAAAAATATCTGAAATTTCAACTACTGCAACATAATATACTGCAGTACATTATGCAACAGAATACTGCAGAATACTGCAACAGAATCACAGTATCACAGAATAGCCCAGGTTGGAAGGGACATCAAGGATCATGAATCTCCAACCCCCCTGCCATAGGTAGGGCCACCAACCTCTCCATTTAACACTAGACCAGGTCTGTTCACAGTCTTTGTTGTTTGGTTTCAAAAATGCCTGTCCAAATTTTACCTTTTCTATTGACACACTTTTATCTGTTCTCAGAAAGGAAAATTGGATTTGATAAATACGATTTTTTATATTTATCTACAAGCAAAAATTAGATCATAGAAAGACGTTTTTAACACTAACTGACCAAATAATTATATTTGTTATAAATATCAATGTACTTTAGAATGAACTAAGAAACTAAGAAACTAACTTGCTACAGACAGAATGCATCTTTCATGTATCTTTTAAATCATTAAAAGTGTTGATCAATTAATGTTTTAAGTGGTGTATTCAAAAGCAGTGATTTATTTAGTAGCATCTTCAGGTATGAATTGAATGTAAAAAATTGATAGCCTCATAGGTGTTCTCACTCATCTATTTATTTATTTATTTTAAGCATGTCAATACACTTCAAACATTGTGGCAGTGCTAAATGTAAAAACTATAGAGCTCCAACTCTTGAAGTCACATAAATGCTTGAAGTTTCCTCTAAAATATTCTGCAAGTAAACACAATAGTTGTGTTTTGTATATTATTCAACCACTATTCTTGTTATTTTGGCTAGATATTCTAATGATGCTAGTGTGGATTTTCTCAAGAACCCTTAGCAACAACAACAAAAAAGCTTTCTTTTTGTTCAGAGCTTCACTGAGGACTGTAGTTTCCATGGAAACTCCTAGAAATAGCAATTGGATTCCAATCTTTACAAATCCAGCATGAGCCTTTTTCATCTAGACTTTTTGCTTTAATAAACTTCTATATTACAATGAGTTAGAATAACAGGAGTCATGTTGACATAGATTATTAATATCTTATTAAAATTGTTTTTTTTTTTTTAATTTTTAGGCTGAATCTGAAAATCACTGTATCATTGTCGTTTTACTGCCAAATAATACAAAGCAACATCATTAAAAAGAATGTTGTTTAGTTAACTGTCACTATAAACAATTTTGATTGCAAAAGTTTTGTACTACATTTTATCTCACTATTTGATAAAGTATGAGTCACATGCAACAATTATATAGCTAACTCAGAGCTACGAAAATAGCTGCAGCTGGAAGGTGAACTCCATCATGAATGAATGAGATGTTAAAAAACAAAAAATTGTCTTCTGTAAGGAAGCTTCTCAATGAAAATGCTGGTAAACAACTCAGAGAAAAAGGGAAACAGATGCTAAGTGATAAGAATGTGGCTGTTCTCACAGGGAGCACCACCAGTATGCTTGTGTGATGGGTTGAATGTGTGTGTAGGGTGTGGGGGGGAATTATTCATCTGTTTCCTTGCTACATTCAACAGTGAATCAGTAAAACAAGATTTTGCTTTTCAGCTAGGAAATAACACTTAGCTTCTGTGTTATAAAGGAAATGTCCCTTTTGTTCTCTCATGTGAATTCCTTTTTAGGAAGTTAAGGTGGCTGGGACACAGTCAGTATTTAGGAAAATAATTTACAAGGCTTAGAAGATATGCATTATTACAAAAATAATTTAGTGGCCACCAAGGACTGTTTATGGAGCTTGACTGACTTTCTGGACTAGCCAGGTGTTTGAGATTATTCATAAAGAGATTTTAAAGATAGCCTTGTATCTGGAAGCATAATGCAGCTTGCAGATACAGCTCTATGAAGCTACGTAAACTTGACATAACTGTATTTTTACAAGTATATTAAAGTTATTAAGAAGCTAAATGAAAATACATAAAAATAATAATGTCAAATATTTTCTGACAAAAGTTGCTGTAAACATACAAAATTATTTTCATCCGTAAAGGTATCTTTGCCTTGGCATTTAAAAAAACCTGAAAATGAAATTGTTCTTCAGTGTCTGGAACTAAAGAACTCCAACTTTACTAGGGTAAAGCTAGAATTATGAGCTCTCTATATTACTGATAAGTCTTAGAATAAGGGAACCAAGGAAATTTTCTCTCTTTTCATCTACGGGCTAGAGAGAACGTATTATCTAACTTAGTCTGAGGTATGTCGAAAACTTCCCTTGATATATTTGATGTATATCAGGAAGTAGTTAACAGGAGAAATAATACATTTATTTTGCTGATTACCTTCATCTGGATAAAAAATGTATTGCTTTCCAATGGCTGATTTCAACTTCATTATGACTAATAGAATTGAATATGGGCAAGGTGAGAGGCACATGTGTAGCACATCCGTGTATTGTAAATACAAATATGTGTCTTAAATCTTCATACAATGTTAATGATCTTATAGCAGAAAGCAAATGTTATAGAGGATTTATTGTTCCTGGCTAGAAAACTTTGGAAACGTAGAGTCCAATTTGATATAACTAATCAGTTATTCTTTCTGAATGGAAAAATGTCAGCATTTTTCATTTATAGTGACAACTAACATTTTGCTTAGTGAATGTTTTAAGTGTTGTTTATCACTCTCATTTTCATTCTGTTAGAGGTAATGTTAATTTTATTATAATGATGATAGAAGCCTAACAAAAGTGGACATTCTCATGCTCCTTGAATTCTTCACTCATTATTCAGAAAAACACAGCATTATTCAGAAAACCCTGCGGTTTCACAGACAACAAACAAATCAAGATCAACTGTTGACAGACTTGCTGATTTTTAAAGAGGACTTGAATGGTTCATTCGGTAAACCTAGAAATGTGTATGTGGTGTGTATCTACAAAAATAAGTCTTTACCTGTCAACTGTAAGAAGAGTTGAGCTTCCAAGCCAATAGGTGATTGACTGTTTCTCATGTCAATATTCAACACAACCAATGGTGCTGATCATACTCCACTCATCTCCTGTCAGAAAGAATGGCAGTAAGATCTTCTTTTAATTTTCACTAACTTGCTCTGAGTATCAGTATAGAAGTTCTTCCAGAGAAAAAGCCCTTTGAGTAGCCATGAAGGCAATATTTCCAAGCTATCTGTGTTACTTTTGCCTTCAGCAGTGATTTGATTGCATGGAGGAGGAATGGAAAAACAAACATTTATGTGGTAAGGGTCAGTGTATTAGATTAACTCACTGCAGAAATGCTTTCTAAATATACTCAAAGTGTGAAGATATAAGTTATATGCTTTCTTTCAGAACTGTAAACTTAGCTGTGTAATAAAACAGTAGTTTAGGAGAGCTAACACAAAGACTTAACCTTATTCAAAAGTGTCGATTGATTTTTACCTTCCAACTTTTTGGCTGATAGTAGGATTGATTAGAAGAGCACTGTACTTAGAAAATGCAGCTAGCATCCACTACACAGCCAAAATTTGTCGCAGCTGAAAATGTCACTAACTGAAGTGATAAAATGTAAGTCTTTGAAGAAGATACATTTTCAAGTGATTTGTAACAACATTCCTCTGGGTGCTGCAATGAGATAATGACAGAAACTAACATCTTCAGAAAAACATAGAAGGTCATTGCAATAACATATTATTGAATTAATATTAGACTGTGGATTTTTTTTCAGGAAACAATTTATCAGTTACATTTTCATTCAGTTGGTGCTTACAACTGGTACAAATTAAGCTGGATTGTAAAGCAAAATTTTGTTTGAAGAAGTCTGCTGTGGAAGAACTATATTTTACACAGATGGGAGCTATTGCCATGAAGACATTACTGTTCCCACAGCTGGTGTCCCTGCTCCATGGAATCCCTATTAATAAGTACTTCAGCTGTTATATTGTTTGCCACCTCTGGATTATTTTCTGCTTTTTAAAAAAATGTGATTTCATTTGAAGGCCTACATGAGATGTGGACTGGATCCTGTAAATAAAAGCAAAGAGAGAGAACAAAAGATTTAAAATGGAATCTTGTCAGATCTTTCTGACATTATTACAGTGTTAATGAAATTCAGTATTTTATCTGCTTCACCTAAAATTGCTTAGTTTGGGGTTAGCAAAGTTAGAAAGATGAGAATTTTCTATCACTAAATGGATTTCAGTTTCCCCATGATATCTGGGACAGAAAAAGTTTTAATGAGCTGGTTATAATAACCCTATGAACAGAGGGATCTGGAAAAAAAAAAAAAAAAAAAAAAAACCATCTTGCTTAATTTCTCTTCAGCTGCGTGACAAGAAGAAAGAAATAGAGGTGATGATATAACTTCTGCATCTTTGGTGTATTGTTTGCAAACTTTATTCTTACTTTGATAAGAAAAAATAATTAAGATAACAGATTCTGTACCAAAGAGATTTTAAACTTTTCTTTTTATATTAACTTCTACCGCATAGCGGTAGAAAAATTTAGATTTTTGGCTTTGGATGAACAGTTCACTAGTCATCTATAGAGTATCAATTTTGGAGAAAAATTGGTGGGAGAATTTTAGATAAGAAATGCAATTATCTTAAAGTGTGATTCCAAAGCCCGTTCTGGGAGAAGACATGTTGCTAACACATCGCTACTCTGTGATGTCAGATTGGTGCCTATAATGAATTCTTCTCAAGGTGCATTTGTCATATATTATAGTTATCTTTTACTGATGGATCCGTTTAGCAAGTGAACAGTTACTCTAAGAAGATTAATGATATGGAGGTAGAACAAGGATAGGAAAAGGGCTGATCATGCAGAAATGCTGAGCATTCTGGAAAGGAATATAAATGTAGCAGGACATTTTAATCTTCCTTTTAAAAAATGAGATATCCTTGTATTTAATCGAGTTGGATTTTTAACGTAATAAGAATCCTCCACTGGACATCTGCTATGAGTTTGTGTTTTCTCACGCTTGGATTACAAATTCAAAATGTCTTTTTCATTGGATATCATAGCTTTTCCTAAGTCCATTCATGACTGCACCAGTCTGTAACATGGCGAGTGGTCTTTCTTCAGTGAAATTACCCAAACTCCCTATTTCTGGGAACACTTCCCATGAACATCCCTATTCATACTGTTCCAGTTGAAGGCAAGTTATATCATAGAATCATAGAATCATAGAATCATAGAATCACCAAGGTTGGAAAAGACCTAAAAGATCATCCAGTCCAACCGTTCACCTATTCCCAATAGCTCCCACTAAACCATGTCCCTCAACACAACATCCAGCCTTTCCTTGAACACCCCCAGGCTCGGTGACTCCACCACTTCCCTGGGCAGTCCATTCCAGTGCCTGACCACCCTTTCTGAAAAGTATCACTATATGCACTACCACTTGCACAGTCTATTTTCCAAGAGTGTAAGAAAATATCCATTGTCTCTTATCCAGTCACTGAAAACAACAGAAAAAAGCCTGGCTTCATCTTCTTTACAACCTCACTTCAGATATTTGTATACACTGGTGAGATCCCTCCTCAATCTTGTCTTTTTCAGACCAAGCAATTCTCTAAATCACCCATTCCTCATCTGCCAGATAGTCTAGTCCCTTAACTGTCTTAGAGACTTTTTTTCTGCCTGTCTCCAATATCTCCATGTCTCTCATGTTGGTGAATTTAGAAATATATGCTTCTGTATATTTTACGTCCCAGTTCAACCAAGAGCTCTCCATTTATTTACACAGGCCTTCTGGCATCTGACTTCATGCATATTGGGATGGGCTGTTCTTGAGATTATAGGAGGTGAGTGTTAATCAGCTTTCTTGAGCCCCTCTTCTCTCCAGGGTCAATGGTCTACGTTTATTTCATGGTCATTGTCATATTTATTTCATCAAATATTTGTTTTATTGTTTATTTCATCCATGTTTATTTAATCCATCACATGGTCCATATTTATTTTATGAATCAATTCTAAGGAATCTGTCTTCCAAAATTTTGGAATTTATGCTCTATGTTTTTAATAATAGCCTTTAATCTCTTATCTTCTTAATGACTATTGAAGTGCTAAAGAAATATTTCCTACGTATAAAACTCACATTCTACTAGAATTTTCTCCTCTTTTTTCTATTTTCATTCTAAACATCTTAAAGAGGCTGTCGGTGATTCATACAGAACTAACTAGTACTTTAATCTCACATGAAATTTAGCAGAAAGACCTTAAATTTACACCGCAGTACATGAGATCAGAATTTGACTTTTGGTATTTATCATAAAGAGCAACTCCAATGGAAGCATAACATAAAGATAAAAAGCATACATTCCAGTCCATGATTTCAATACTGAAGAAGTGCACAAGAAAAGGTTATTACAATTAAAGGCATAATGTAAAAATGAAGCTGTGAGCAAATGTTTGTACTTCTTCTCTATCTCAAGATTTCTCAAGGCTGACTCTTTATTGGAGACACAGGGTTTCATTTCACAGCTTGGACAGACAAAGTATTAGATCTCAACTGGACAGAGAAAGAATGCCAATATTTTTCATGCATGTAATAGGGAATTAAAATACTTTTCAATCTTCTGTATTTATTAGGTAAAGAAATTTTGTATAGCAAAATTATTCTGATATACGAGCTAAGTATTAGTTTCTGATGGAAAACTGGACAAAGAGTATTTGGTTTAACACTGGTTCACATCATCACATGCAGGCATTATCTGAATACATAGCAAATGAAGAAAGCCGACATTTCAGGAAACTGGTGATCCTTTCTTATCACCCATCTTTTTTGGCTATAAAATATCTGCAGAATATAAAAATTTATTTGGATTACATTAAATGTGGAAATCTGCATTATATTTTTAGCAATACATCATAATTAATGTGAAGACAAAAATCAAGAGGTTTGCCAAAACTGCAAAATGGGAATGTTTAAATATAGCTTTCTTAAATCTATCATCCAAAGCCCAGTAGGGTAGAGTGTATTTCTAGATAAACAGACACATGTCACAGAACTGCTTGCATCTATTTCCACATTGGTGAAAACAGAAACCCTCTTTATAACATAAAGATCACATTAGTGATAAACAATTGCATGATAATCTTGTCGATCTCACTGCATAACAAAAACTTGATGGATTAATTAATAGTATCTTCACATACTGTGACATCCTAGAAGTCTTTGACTATGAAACATAATATATACTCTTAAAATGATTTTTCATACATTAGACTAAAAAAGAAAATATTAATATCAGCATTAGACTATATTAGCTGCAATATTATGATGCTCTCCAAAAGGCTGGGAAAAATGGTGCATTTTCCCTACTTCTTTGATACATAGTAACTTCTTTCTACTCCATAACTGAGTTTCTGGGCTTCTAATTTTTCACAGAATCACAGAATCATTGAATGTCTGGAGCTGAGAAGAACCTCTGGTCCAAACGCATACTCAAGCAGGGCCATACAGAGTAGGTTGACCAGGACCATGTCCAGGCAGCTTTTGAAAATCTCCAAGGATAGAAACTCAATCACGTCTGTACAACCTATGCCAGTGTTCTATCACTTATAGCAAAAACATTTCTTAATTACAAAAGTAGTCTCCAGTTTATACCCATTGCTTCTTGTCCTACCATTGGACATAACTAAAAAAATACATTTCTGCACTCCTTTCAGGTAAAAGATCCCCACCAATCCTCCTCTTTATGTTCTTTCAGTTTCTGACACTTTTATTTTCTCCTGGCATATTTCAAGGCCAATAAAATATTGGCTTCATGAGATGTAATGAGCTAACTTCTCAGTATTGCACTTGTTGAACTGCATTTGGGGATGCTCAATGGAATATTAAAGTGAAGAGTTATTATTCCACTTTATCATCTCTACTCTTCAGATGAGGCACACACACGTAAAAAAAGGGCTTATCAGTGTGGCAACTGATCTGTGGGTGGATAAACATAGATAGATAGTGTGCAGTTGAAATCTAAATCCATCAATCAAATAAAATTAAAACCACAGTCAGCATCTTGTGTCATAATCTCTGTGAAGAGATAATCAAACCATTTGCTAGAGGTGGAAAGAAGGCAGACGTGCTTAAGCAATCTCATCTTATTGATCCAGTGGAATTCTGAAAACAGCCCCTGCAGTGTAATTTCTACAGTTTGATAGATTGCGTTAGTAGATGCATTTAGCCCAGTAAGACCACCTTCATCACTGGTTAATAATATAAATAAATAATGAAAATGAGAGCATATTAAAAGGAAAAAAAATCAGATTGGAAAATACAAAAAAATGGTATCTATATAGCCTTCATCAGCAGAGTATCTGACTATGACTTCATTTTGAATATGGCAATCTCATACGTCTGAGTAGAAGTTTTATCCCTTCTTTGCAGCTGTGTGAACAGAAGCCCAGAGATCCTAATCAGACCACTTAGACTCGAAGGATGCCTGCACTGAAAAACTGAACTGATTCTTATGCGGATAATCCTTCATTCAATAGCCTCTTGCTAACAAGAACAAGGAAGTTATGCCACTGTGGGACTGATAGTCATTTTAAGTTAGTATTAGCAAGAAATATCTTAACCACCTCAATTCAGATTCAAGTCAAAACAGAAATAAACTGAACTAACAAGAAATTCAGTAACTAATATGTACAGATACTCTCACGTCTTCGGGACAACATAGGAATTGACAGAAGACTTGACAAAAGTGGTATCCCACAGAGTTTCTCTGTGTTACTCTGCGATATGAATGGTGCAATTTGACAGAGCTCGAACAACTTTTTGTAAGACTCTGTTCTTTAGAGTTGTCTTTCCAGTTTTACTGACATTATTTTATTTATTCAGTGACCTAATTTACATCACCAACTTCGTGGTGTTACTGGTCTTCTCTTTAATTAAATCTACTCACTTTCATACATTGTGAATTTTCAGCCATGGAGAACAGTATTAGATTTTTTTTATTGCAGTTATTTTATGTAGACTTTTATGGTGTATTACACTTATGGTGTATTACATTATCATAAATGGATGACATGGGGAAAAATTAATTTGCTCATTTGTGACTGTAAGGGAGAGCATATCTGAGGACAACTGCTTCTTTCAGCTTTTATAAGTAATTATAATTTAGATTTCATCTGAATGGAGCCTGATTCCTCATGCTTGCCTTTTTATTTCTCCTTATTTCAGAGACAGTAGGGACTGAAGCTCAGGCGATCTCTGTTTTAAATCAAACCAGAATAGTGCTTGCTTTGAGTTGTCTAAAATGTAAACAAAAGGCCCTACAGGTGATATCAGCTTTTCTATGAAAGGCTAGAATCATGGAAATCAATGATGTTTAAATTACAACAGAAAGCTATTAGGTTTTAGTCAAGACTGAAATAGATGAAACTTTAAGAAATGAAAAACATTAAGTTATTTTGAAATTGCCCAGTAACCTTCATGCAGTTCTTGAAACAATTGCCATATTCCTTAAATCCAGTATGCTTCCACCTTCTTATTTTTCCATTCTAATGTTCATATTTACAGGGAAGCCAAAAGAAAGGAGACGTTAATCATACAGTGAACTCATTATTCATGTTTATACTGCTCTGCAGGTTGCGTGCATGGACTTCCACTGAGGGAGAAGAGAAATTCTGTGTGGTGACTTAAGAACAGGTATTAACTCCCAAATCTCAGACTAAGTCACCTTCCTGTGACTGAAGTCCTTGAGATGAAACAAAGAGGAGAAAAGTGATGGAGATTTGAGATGGATGCAAAACAGATACTCAGTACAAGGTGAAGCAGCAGTTTCTCCTGTGGAGAAAGCCCTGGAGCTGGGCACAGGAGGATGCCATGCAGTGGTTAACAGACATAGTCCTCTGTTTGACACATGCAGAGGCTGTAGACCCTGGGGACTCAGCATACCTTGAAAGCAGCTGTGGAGAAGCAATGCATATCCTGCTGGTATTATTTTGTCCTGTTCTTTGATGTCTTGTCGAAAGTGAGGAACTGTTTATACCTTCACCTGCAGTTCAGAAAAACATGTTCATGGGGAAAGATTCCTTATGATGGCTATTCTGAAGAGTGGTGGCATTGAAGATCTTTTTTACTTTTCGTACTGACAATACACTTGTCATTTTTTTCTACAGTTTCAAGCTTCTTCTAATCCTGCCTCTTCCTAAAAACCTTTCCTGCATTTATCAAGCCACATTTCTTTCTCTAAATTTTTCGTGTTAAAAAATACTCTCTATAAAGGTATGTTTGTCCTCTATGATAAGCAGAATAACTGTATTGAAAATACAAAGATTCCAAGTATATTTCCTCATGGAAAAATCTAAGCTTTTTCCTTGTCTTTTTTGCTATCAGACATGAAAATACATGTAAGGTGAACTGAGAGATCATTTCAGGTCTTGAAAATGCAGACATGGGATCAGGCAGAGTAAGAGGATGTGCATGAAACATTCATGTCTGGAAAGTTTCACAGTAGTATTGAAGTCCAAGAGTGCTGTTCTTGATACTTTTATGATGTCTCAGTTCACTTTGTGGGAAGGAGAGGAGCCTCTTTTAATATATGTATACTTGATGGCGAGATTAAGACACGAGACAAATGGGAGCCCAACCAGTTTATCGTAAATCCTAGTCACTTAGGGAGATGGGGAAGGGAATATGGGTGATAGAAAATATAGGAAATAAAAACAAGGAATCTTTGTAGGATGTAAGAGGGAGATAGTCACCACCATGGGTCCAGAGTTGTTTGTAGTTTAGTCTTTTATCTTCAGTAATGGTGGGTCATTGAACTTTGCTGTTTGGCTGACAGTGATGACTGTGACTATATTTTCAATGGCAGTACAAACTTATAAGTCCAAAGCGGTTGAGTCAGCTTTCTTTGGAAAGGCAGCTTCTGGCTTTGGGATCTCAGCAGAAACTTGTTTGTTCCCATCTTCCGGATCTTGCCAGATAAAAGGGAGCAGAGAGTGCCCACCTGCATCCTGTTTTTCACAGGACACGGTGGTATCATTCCTCAGTTTTCCCATACAAAGCTGGAGTTATTTGGTCACAGGCCAGATCCACCAGTAAACACTCCTGAGCACTCTCTTCCAGAGGTAAACAGCTCCAAAGAAAAAAGCTTTCAAATGTAAAATTGGCAGCAACCGCCTCTCATCTCCTAAATAAGCCAGAGTCATATCACAAGAAATGCCTTGGAAAGAAAGCTTTGAGCGAAAAACAAAGAGGGGTTCAGACATACGAACATACAAAAAATTTGCAGATTGATGCAGTCTATTTTCCTGACATACAATGATTATCTCCAATGACCAATTTCTTTAATGTAAACCTTTGCTGATGTCATGCATAGAATTCAAATCTTCCATGAGATATTGTATCAAACATACTAGACGGATCATTACTAAATTTTGATTTGTTTTCAATTACAAATACAATTATTTCCGTTTTTTGAATGTATTTTTTCAGTAGAACTCTGTCTAGAATTCGTGCTAAAAACAAGTGTAGTTTTTTTCATAATCTCAACATGTTTTAAAGGAGAAATTTCTGCCAGTTTTGGCAGTGAAATCTATTTAAAAATTATTCATATGACATGTCAATTGTAAGTGATACTAATGAAACACTAAAACTGTCAGCTAAGTTTCCTTGGGGGAAGGAAAAAAAATTTCTTTTCAAGATTTCTGAGATTAGCTCTGAAATATCTGCCACAATAGAATATGGAAGTGAATAGACAATTTCACTGATTCCATTTAACAATATTTCACTCTCTCTAGTATGTTCTAGCTGGCCCTTAGTACTCCACAGCATCTTTAACTGAATAATCTTGCATAATGTGCTGACCCTGGCAAAACGTTAATTGTATAAAAATAACTTTACCTTGATTCACAGAATGCAAGGTTACATACATTGTTAGATACGGAATACTTATTCTTCTATAAGATCATCAGTGGACACATCTGCTTCACATAAGTGAATGGCAAAATATAAACTCACAGTTTTAAGAAAAAGTCTCTACTGAGCACTTAAAATTTTAATACCCAAACTGAGAATGTGCACTGCACATCAGGTAAGCACAAAACTGTTTAAGTTGATATCAAAGTCTTCAGATAAAGTGGAAAGATGAGTGAAATGGTTGGATAACTCCCTGACAAGTCTCAATACATAATTATGAAGGGAGAGAAAGATGTCCCACTGCCCCTAAACTTGTACTATTACAACAACCCATAGAGAATATCATCTTGGCAATCCAACTCCACAAGCAGTTTGCATTCAGGAGATTTTTCATTTAATAGAGAGGAAAGGAGAAAATATGTATGAAAAATCAGGAGCACAAAGGATGTGATGATTCAACAAAACTGTATTCACAGCTTTGCCTGTTTACAGTAGGATTCTGTTCTTTATTTAATCACAATCTGCACAACAAGCTAGCATATGGGCTGGGGGCGAGGGGGCCATGATTTGGCAACTACTGACTAATTTGATATATAGCACATTCTTCCTCTCTTCTCAATACATATGATCCTGAAAATTATTTGAAAATTAATGAGGAGCAAACTGACCCATTTTTTTTTTTTCTTGCAAAGCATGCAGTTCACTGCACCTGGTTTGGAGGAAGGAAAGTGGAAAACAACTGCAAAATTCTTAAAGGTACATTTTCAACCTGGTAATCAGAAAGCAATATGAATTGGTTATGTTTAGCTCTAGAATACACCAATGTTATGGGCAAGAAGGGAGAGGGGTAATCTTCTAAGCACGTCTGATTCATATTAACAAGCGTCACCACACTGAATTACAGCAGGCTCAGACTGCTTTATCAATTTGTAGAAAGTCCAGATCACCATCAAAAATACTGGAAAGATTGGAATAGAAATAGAATACTGCAAAGAATAGATTTAGAAAAATTCCACTAACACAAACATTTTGAACAAAATATTTTCTAAACAAAAAAAAATATATATATATTTTTTTAATTCTCATTTTTGTAACAAATCCAAAAAGCAGATTGTATATTTTTCATTAATTTTAAAAAAATCTATTGAAATGTTAGACAAAAACAATCTTAGTTTAAATTAAGACATTTCCAGAAATACTAGTTCATGACTTTGGAAATGCAATCTAGTCAGTGAAACTTACGTATTAGACTTGGAATTGAATGTGGTACTCAAAATATACATAGAAAAATATGAGTAATGAATTTCACAATGGAATTAGGAATATCTCTGGTGTTTTGTTGTTCGCTATGCTTTTTTGTTTGTTTGTTTACTTTCTTTTTTGCTTGTTTTGTTGTTGCTTTTGTTTTTCTTCTTCTCCATACATGTAGAATCACAGAATTAACTAGGTTGGAAAAGAGCTTCAGAATCATCAAATTCAATCACTTGCCTTCCCTACCAAGTCTAAACTAAAACTAAACTAAATCATGTCCTCTAGTGCCACTTAAGTACCTTCAGGGATGGAGACTCCACCATTTTCCTGGGCAGTCTGTTTCAATAGTTGACTGCAATTTCCATGATGAAATTTTTCATAATGTCCAATCTCACTCTCCCCTGACTCAACTTGAGACTGTTTGCTCACATCCTAAAACCTGTTACCTGAACAAAGAAACTGACAACCTCCTTGCTGCAATCTCCTTTCAAGTAGTTGAAAAGAGCAATTAAATCTATTCTTAGCTTCCTTATCTGCAGATTAAATAATTTCAGTTCCCTCAACTGCTCTTCATAAATCTTATCTTCTAGTCTCTTCCCCAGCTTCACTGCTTTTCTTTGAGTGCATTCCAGTGCCTCAATATTCATCCTGTAGTGAGAGGCCCAAAACTGAACTCAATATTCGAGGCATGGTCTCATCAATGTTCCTCCTGGAGCACTGAGACCAGTTCTGGGCTACCCAGTTCAAGAAAGACAGAGAGAGTCCAACAGAGTGTGACAAAGACGATTAAGGGCCTGAAGCATCTCCTTTATGAGGAAAGGTTGAGAGAACAGGGATAGTTCAGCCTGGAGAAAAGACTGGGATCTTCTTACTAATGCTCATAAATTTCTAAAGAATGGTGTCAAGTGGGTGGGGTCAGGCTCTTTTTGTCGGTGCCCAGCAACAAATAGTCACAAACTGGAACAGAAGAATTTTCATCTGAATACGAGAATAAACTTCTTTACTCTGAGGGTTACAGAGCCCTTGAACAAGCTACCCAGAGAAATAGTGGGATTTCCTTCAGTGGAGGTATTAAAAACACTTTCCTGTGTAACCTGCTGTTGGGAACCTGTGTAAGAAGAGGTTGGACTTGATGATTTCCAGAAGTTCCTTCCAACCTTTGCGATCCCGTGAAACAAACAAAATAATGAATAAATCCCACTGAATTAGGTCTCAAAGTATCCTGAAAACAGTTTCCAAGAGGCATTTTTCCCAAGCAGGGTGAAGAGAATATTCCTTTACCCCACTCAATACTTGCTGTTTACTGCAATCATCTGCCCAGTGCTCAGTACATGATAAATCAGAAGGCTGTTTCCTTCCCCCTTTTTAGACATGTGAAAAGTGATGATAGAGCTTTGCAGTTCCATCTGGTTATGTCTGAAATAAGCTATTGGACTCAGGTACAGTAGAGTCATGAAGAAGACCTGATCCCCGTGGAACAATTTGCAAGCTAGCCTAGCTGTCATCAAAGACATTGCATCCTCAGCACTTTTAGTCAGGCCTTTCAAGGAAAGCTATTTAAAGCCCAGAGTTGGGCTTTGAATTGTTTGGAATCCTGCCAATCACTAAAAACAACAACAACAAAAAACCACCATCACCACAACAAGAAGTGACCTTTAGTTTTTTTAAAGCATCAAAGTTAAAATAGAAAAGGTGGAGAGATGGAGCAAGTACAGCTGTCACTCACAAACTCACAAGCCATAAGGACTTCAGTGCCATCTTCCATCTGATTACTTCTGAGATGTTCACGTGTCATATGTTTCCAGTGAGAGTTATGTCAAATAAATTTAGTTGGACAAAAGACTTTAATACTAGATAATGCAAAAACTGCTTTCAGTGACTGAGAATGAACACAAAATATGTCTGGCAACATTCCAGGAATGCTCGTGCATAAGTAGAACTGGAGAAAAGCCAGAAAATGTGACAGCATTGCTCTGAATGCAAATATTATCACACAGCTCTCATTATAATGTGGTAAAAGATAAAGCCATACTCAATGGACTAAAGACATCATCAGATTGAACAAATACTATGATTTTGTTCTCATACTGACTCACCTATCATTTACCTTACAGTCAAACGTCCCTATTTCCTAGCATTTCAATCACAAAGCCAGCAACAATACAGGTTGCACACCAGATTGCTAAAATAGACAACTCCTGCAGCAAAGTATATTTTCTTTAAATTTCAGGCAATTCACCAGATTGAAAGTCCTGCTTTTCATTCCTTTATAATCTACAGTCCTCTGTAGTCTCTCTATATTCTCTATAGAAAAGCATTTATTTCAGGTGAGCCATGTCCTGGATACACACTTCAGGAAGAGTCAACCTCCCTTTCAAGATTACCCCAGTTCCTATTTATCTATTTATTCATTTATTTTTAAGTTAGCAGGGACACCTGTCTCTGACACTTGAATTTTATGTGTTCGAAACTAGGGGAGATGAAGCCCATAATGTCTTTATTTCCCATTCATTAAACAACTTTCTCCACACTTTCTATTTTGGCTTTAATTTCAAATCCACGAGAAAGGTACAGTCCCTAAATTGGAAACTGCATAGTGATCAATATAGTATGATACAATTTCAATTTCAAAATCTCCTCCTACATAACACTGGGGAAAAAAAATCTAAAGTACGGTACAAATAGGAAAAAGAAAAACTCATGATCAAAGTAGTGATTTTTAAGTAATAAAGACCCATGCACAGTGCAGAAATTTTTATTACACATTTTAAGAGAAGATGCTGCAGATTTTTATCTTTTTCTGCACCATAAAGTAGTTCTGTAGTGATTTACTAGTTACCTAGGAAACGTATTTAGGAAGGAAGTGTTGGTGACACTGCAAGGAGTTATTTGGGTTTTGCCTTTTAAAAAATTACTTATCTATGTGGATTTTCAGAGGTTGGAAATATTTTATATTGCTGAATGTTGAAAAATTATGAAAATAGTTATAGCTTTTATTATTAGTTTAGCTGTATTTTGGCATAAGAAAACTGACTAGTAATAAAAATCATAATAAGGAAAGAAAATTTTTAAAAAATTGGAATGGACTGTAAAATATTGTATGGTTAGGGAGCTACATTGTTTCAACACTGAAGACACTGATTCATTCTTTCCATGAATATTTTTGATATCACAAACTTCTTTACAGCTTTGGTTGATGTTTTAACATAATTAAGAGATTTCTATTGTAAATATGCTCAGATAATAGCAGACATCCTGGATTCAACTCATCACCTGTGTCACGTTACATTTTGATCATTTCAGAGTATCGATTTAGTCCACAATAAATTAAAACCGCAAATAAGTTTACATGCTCTGTTGATTTATATAGTTTAATATAGAAACAATTCTCAACATATATGACTCAGATAAGTTAAAATTTTTGTGCTGCTAGAGGTTGTTAAAACAATTAATAAAATGTCAAATATAAATATTTCAAGAGAGATATTACATGATGTATTTTAGATATTAAAGGAAAGAGTGCATTACACTTGTGTGTGCCCATGTTAGCTTTTTAAAAGCTAGAAGCAAGTATTAATTTATCAAGGCTATGCAGTGAAAGAAATAGCAGTTCTCTTGGAATCAGGGAAAGTGAAGCAAAGTATGCTATTAATTCATTATAAGAATTTCACTTCTTAAAATAATAAGAATAATAATGGTTCACAAAACCATTTTATTTATAAAATATCTTCATAATGCTTGACTATCTGCTTTCAAGTACTCCCTATCTGCAACCGTCATGGTTAATATGTCTGTAAAGCATTAAGAAACCAGATAAATGGCAAATGATGTAAACTGCTATAATTAAAATTTAATAAATACCTAAAATATTTTCCTAGAAATGCTGGTGAAAGAAAGCAGAAAAGCCAAAAAAATGTATTGTCATATGTACATAGCTTTTTGTGACCTTATCACTTGCCAATAATATAATAGCAAAGTGTATAGCAATAAAATTATGTATTCCAAGCTTCAACATTACTGTTTGGAATTTGAGAAATAACTGTTGTGCATGGTTGGATGCTCACATTAAAATATTACAAATATATATTGATACTTTCTACTTCCTTTCTTAAAATTTTGGAGATTTCATATGGCTTTAGTGGAAGTAGTTAGGCTTTTTTTTTTCTATTTTTCTCCTCTAGTTCCTTTTCTGAAAGTTTTCTTAAGACATTTATATTCTTTTTGGACTCCTGTGTTGAAATGTTTAGCCTCATTAAAAAATCATAAATTTAGGAAGTGAAAATTTATTGCTTTTCATAGATCTGAAGTGAGAGGTAAAACAATCTTGCGTTATGCAAAGAAATTCAGTGTTTCAGTAAGTTATGACTTTCAAATGCTATGCACCAGCAGAAGATAGACTTCCTTCATGAAGTACATAGTCTTAATAATACAAATAAATTGATCAATGCAATATTTTATATAAACTTCTTAAGAAATTAACATGGATGATGACTCATTTATTTGTTTTTTGTAAGATTTTGTTTTAATTTAATATTAAGTCACTTAGATAGATTGTATTTTCTATCATGCTCCCTCGATATTTTTTAACCACAGCTATCCACAGAACATCTTCGAATAATTTTCCTCTTTAACCTCTGATTAATAAATCTCAAATCTCAATGATCAATAAATCTCAAAATTCACAAAAATAAACTGGTACATTTCATCTGTAGTAAAACAGTATAACTATTTTACCTTTCAAGCCTCCAACTCCTTTGAAATTACCAAGTAAATTATATTCAAAGAAAGTAAAACTACTTTGAGTACAAGGTCAAGAGGTGGAAATCTAGCATCTAGAGATTAGAAAATAAATGAATGTTCTTTTCAGTGCAGCATTGCCACAATGTTATTCCACATAATCTTCCACTGAGATAAAATTTTTGACATTCTGCTATTTACTGTCTAATATCACCACCATCCATGTACCATCCATATGCATGACAACTGTACATATACACCGTGCTCACACCACACTAAGAAAACATGCTTTATTTGAGTGAGTTTTATTTATTCTTAATTTTTTACTTACAGGTGTTTTTGGTTTTTGTTTCTGTTTTAATCAGAGCATAACTTTTCTTTGCTTCAGCTCTTTGAAGACAGACGGGTTAGACAAGATGTCCTTAGTCCCAGACACAACTTCGTCATGCCCCATATACTTCCATAAGAATGGATATACATACAGAGCTTGAAAAAGAGCATTTGTTTTTGTTTTTGTTACCCTGGCCAGGTAACCCTGGCACAATTTTTTTTCATTGTGCCCTCAAACCCGAGGATCCAGCCCCACAACCAAAACCAATGTGACAGCAGCAGTGCTGTGTCAAGTAGCATTAAGAAAATTGGATGCTTTTGAGAACTTAATTCCATCCATCAGATAATCTAGGGAGTATTTCCATTTTTTTCAGTCTGAAATTTATTTTAACAGAAAGACAACATGTTATTTTCACTTTTCCATTTGTCTTCCTCTCTCACCCTCTTCTCTCTTACCCTCCTACTCCTGATGCAAACAGAAAAATGGATTTGAAAATAAAGGTCAAAAGGGTAAGAGCTGGACATATCTGAATTTAATTTAGTTGTTGTCTTTCCCTTGCAGAGGAGAGTAATGTTTTTGTGTATTAAATCAAGTCAATTTCTTTTTTCTTTGCAACAGTTTATCTTTTCAAGGAAAGATCAAATGAGATGACGTTTCTGTGATTGTATTAACACATTTCTAAAATTAGAATTATAATCTGCCTTTTCTTGTAATGATCTGTACACAAGACTCACTTTTGTCCTCTTCTTTTTGTTACTAGTAAAATCAATTTTTCAGAAGAATAATATTAATTACAATTAGAAATATCACAGTTGAAGTTTTAGTTCATTACTGTGGTTTTCCACAGATGTGACAAAGGAATGTATTACTTTTACTCTAGAGTTAATCTTTTGTGTAAAACTTCAATGTGTTTTTTCTGTTAACAATATATTTAACAATGTAAGGAAAACTATAGACTAGAGCATTACACCATGTGAGAGAAGGAAGTAATTTGCTCAGGTATGTGAGTAGAAAATAACTTAAAAATGAATTGACTGCAGTAGTTCAGTGATTCACTTTTACAAAAGGCATTGTTACAAAAAAGAAAATGCTTTCTTCTGTTTGAAGTCAGTATATAATGGTAAAAATTCAGTAATTGTTGCTGAAAATCACACCACATCAAATAGAACATCTTCAACAATATGTTCGGATATCTTCAATAAATACACTTTTATGGACATTCACAGTTCTGGAAGAAGATAGTCCCTGATTTCTTCTGCATATTACTGTGGACCTTTGAAAACAGCATTTCAAAGTTGCGTTATAAGTGCAATGAAACTCATAAACTGTATGTGGCCTACTCTCTCCCGAAAAACTGTTGAGAATGATCAATTTTCTTACTACAGCGTAGAACATTAAGAAGCTTATTTATTACTCAAATAAAAATGTAGAACATTAAGAAAGATTATTTATTACTCAAATAAAAAAATAATAATACAAAAATAAACCAGCTATTCAATAAGATCTCTGGATTGCTGCCTCTGAATTTGTCCCCTCTAGTGCAATGGTGGAAAGGAGATATGTAAAGATGGAGCTATCTGCCTGTATGCATCTGTGCTTGCTATCTGTTTTTCCATCTATATGTCTGTCTCTCTACCATTTGTACATAGGCTTGACTTTTACAGAAACTTTGTAGAGGCTGATTCTGGCCTTGAACACCTCCAGGGACTGGGCATCTACAACCTCTTTAGGCAGCCTATTCACAGTTTCACAGTGTTCTATGCGTTAAATGGTGCATAAAAGATTTTTTGTGTGATAAGTCAGTGTGATTTTGTGATTTACAAGGACTGATGCTTAGTCATCTTTTTTTTTTCTTTTTTTTTTTTTTAGTTTAGAAACCTGTGTGAATTCCTGATAAAAATGTTATCTTTTCTTGCTCTTTACCACAGATTGGTCACCATCATGTAGATCCAACTCGCCTTGCAGTTTGGACCACAGGTGGCTTTACTACTGTTATTACAGTTTTACCTCTATTTGCTTAAATTCTTTAACAAAATGAGCAGAAATGCTGCAACAGAACTCTGTGTACACACACAGTTTAAGCTGTACTTGAGTACTGAAAAAAATAGTCCTCTTCCAGCAAAGTACTGGGCTCAACATTCTACTTACATATTAGAAGTAAAATGAAGAGTTGGAAGTATTTTATGATGCTTGATTAAGTTTATACATGTATTTTTTTCTTGAACATCTCCTAATTATTCTTACTTTTAGTCCTAACAATTTATGAGATTCAGTATTATTTGAGACCATCATCCCCACCTAGAATGCAGCCATGTATACCCCCCATTAAATAAACAAACAAACAAACAAACAAATAAATAAATAACTTGATTCAGTATGGGTGTTTTGTTCTTTTCCATCGTACCTTCTAATCTTCTAATCCACTGTTGCTTAAGATGACCAACACCATGCCTCATATCTGTTGAATTCCAGTGAGTTATAGTTCCTTCATTATCTGCAAATACTTGCTTACAGTCATTTTTGGAACCTTTAGGCCCCTTCTTTCTGCACTGCATTACTGAGTTTGGGATATTGAACTCAAACTATAAAAGAAACATAGCTCTTTTTCCACCCTGGCGGAGACAACTCCTAGGTATTTTTCACAGACATTCTCCTTTCCAGTATTTACTGCCAATGGAAAGTTCAAAGGCACTGAGAGTAGACTATTGGTACAAACCTTACCACAGATACCAGTAACTTCACTTATAAGCAGGGTGGCACAAGGATGTATGATCAGTGAATTACAAGGAGACTGATCATTTGGATCAGTAGCAGAGCCCAGAAGACAACTCAGACTAGATCAAGAGCATATCCATAATATTCTCCTCAAAAAATTAACTTTTCATGACAACTTCCACCCCATCAGCTGTCCCAGTCTCTCATCAATTCCACACAGAAAAAAAATGTCATTAGTAGCCTGTTCTGTGAGTATAATGAACTTTTTTCTTTGCTTCCACTTCCCTTGACTCCAGCTTATATTTTCCATTTTTCTGCTTATTTGTTTGAGGTTGCCCCTTCATGTCACTCACTACTTAAATTTTAGAGGAAAGAGAATTACAGTAGCCAGCAGTGCAGTTATTTTAAGACTCAGCCAGGATTCTCTCAGGTGTATGATTAATATTTTACCAAAGGTCTTCTCCTCTGGCCAACAGTACTTTGCTCCTGCAAATGCTCAGGTCATTCAGCTGAAGCAGGCATTTGACTGCAAATAGAGGGTATTTAATTGGCTAGAAGAGGATTTTTAAATATCAGTTCAATTTAAAAAGACAAATGAACATTCCTAAGCTGTGACAGAAGAGGTAGTGATTCATCAGAAACAAGGGCATATTTTTCCCCACTCTATTTTTTCTCTTCCAGTAACAGCAAGTAAAGGTAGTAAACTGCATCTTAATAGTCTTCAGATTTTTTTCCTCTGTTAAATAAGACCCACATGAGAAAAGGCTCCAAGAACCATAACATCATAGATGATTCATCTTCACAGGAATCATTAAAACATTTTTATTTGTGAAGTGGATTGTGTTCAATGAGACTACTCTATGTTTTTTTTCCTTGTTGTTATTCATTAGTATTTCATAGATATTCATAATTATAACACAGAATTCATAATGCCATAAATTTTTTAAAAAGTTGTTATTATCCTTTCTCTTTTTATTTTACACTTCTCCTGTGATAAATCTCTAACTTTTCTTCCAAAAAGAAAAGGAATACCACAGCATATTTTCTTGGAATAAAAAGGATGTGGAGTTGTGACCATGTCTGTAATTTCAACTGTGATGCTGGTCCTACTGCCCCAGAGAGGCAAAAGTCCTTAATTTTAGAATCATAGAATATCCTGAGTAGAAATGTATCCATAAGAATTGTTGAGTCCAACTCTTTGCTCTGCATAGGACCACCCAAAAAATCAGACCATATGCCTGAGAGTGCTGTTCAAATGCTTCTTGAACTGCAGTAAGCTTTGTGCCATGACCACGGCTCTGATAAAGCCTGTTCCAGAGCTCAAACATACTCCAGGGAAGAATATTTTCCTGATATCCAATCTCACTCTCCCTTGTCAAACCTCCATGCTGTTTCCTTGGTTTTTGTTGCTGCCACCTGAGACAGGAAATCAACATCACTCCTCTGCTCCCTGTGAGGGGCTGTAGGCCACCATGAGCACTCACTTCAGCCTCTTCTGCTCCGGACTGAGCAAACGCAGGGGCTTAAGTTGCTCCTCAGGCATCTATCTCTCCAGCCCCTTCACCATCTTTGCAGCTCTCCTTTGGACATTCTTTAGTAGTTTCATGACATGCTAAAAATAAAAGATGCCATCCAGAGGGACCTAGACTTATTTGAACAGTGGGCATATGCCAACATCATGAAGATCAACAAGGCCAACTGCAAGGTCCCGAACACGAGTCAGGGCAATTCCAAGCTCAGATACAGGTTGGGTTAAGAATTACTTGAGAGCAGCACTTAGGAGGAGGATTTGTGGGTGTCGATTGACAAAATACTCAGCATGAGCCAGCAGTGAACGCCTGCAGCCCAGAAAGCCAACCATACCCTGGGTTGCATCAAGAGAAGAGTGACCAGCAGGTCAAAGGAGTTGATTATGCCCCTCTACTCTGCTACTGTGAGACCCCACTGTAGTACTACATCCAGTTCTGGGGCCCAACATCGAACTGCCAGAGTGAGTGCAGAGGAGGGCCACAGAGATGATCAGAGGGGTGGAACACCTCCCCTATGAGAACAGGCTTTGAGAGTCGGGGCTCCAGAGGACCTTATAGCATCTTTCCGATACCTGAAGAGAGACTACTGGAAAGCTGGGGAGAGACATTTTATAAGGGTATGTACCAACAGGGCAAGGGGAAATGGTTTTAAACTGGAAGATGGTAGGTATAGACTAGATATTAGGAAGAAATTCTTTACTTTCAGGGTGGTGAGACACTGGAACATATTGCCCAGCAAGCTTGTAATTCCCTCTCCCTGGAAGCATTCAAGGCCAGGCTGGATGGGGTTTTGTGCAACCTGGTCTAGAGGGAGATGTCCCTGCCTATTGCAGAGGTTGGAACTAGATGATCTTAAGGGTCCCTTCCAATTCAAATAATTCTATGTTTCTCTGTCCTTTTGTACTGTGGTCTCCAAAACTGCGCACAGTACTTGAGCTGAGGCCAAACCAGTGTGGTGTAAAGCTAGCCTCAACCACCTAGCAATGCTGTGCTTGATGCTCTCTAGGATACAGTTGGCCTTCTTGACTGCCTGGGCACATTGCTGACCCATGTTCAACATGCTGTCAGCCAAGTCCCCCATATCCATTTCAGCAGGGCTGTTCTCCAGCTTTTCATCCCCCAGTCTGTGTGTACAGCCAGGGTTGCCTTTTCCCAGGTGCAGAATCTGGCTCTTTGCACTGATAGAAGCTCTAAATTCAATCTAGATGCTGGTTAAAAGGCTTTTTGCTCTCTGGGAGAAAATGATTTGTTGGCTGAACTGCTTAGTTGTAGGTACATTACTGCAAGCTGATTCCGTGTATTTCTAGTTGTTCTTCTCTACATTATTTTCCAACTGGTGATTTCTATTTTAATTTCTAGGTTCACAGTTCATTTACACTTGATGCCACAGAGTTTGTTTTCTCAAGTAAGCGTTTTGTAAAAGTACAGAGAATGGATTAACCCCAGTACTCCATTGTACCCTGAACTGTGTAATCTCTAAAAAGCACTTTATAGATATGGACCCTTTCTTTCCTGTCAATTAGCTCCTGCATTGTAATTCTTATGCTTACTTGCTAGTACGTGTTTCTCTGCAAACTATAAATGTAATGTGTTTTTATTTTTTTTTATTTGCTTGTTGGGTTGTTGTCTTTTTTTTTTTAAGGAGAGGTGGAGGGGGGAAGGAAGAGGACAAATTACTCAATTTTCCTCTAACTACCACCCCAGTGGTGCCTGTACAGTAAGTTAATGGTATTTGCATTTCTGATATTACAGATTCTTTCACTAGTTTTCTTTCACTAGTTCCATAAGACACAACACAAGAATGAATTACTATGAACTGTCTTTCTGTCTCCTGACAGGTCTTCTTGAAAAGCTGCTTGCCTCCAGCTGAATTCATTGTTATATCATTTATCTCCAAGTCAGCAAGAGACAGTTTTACAAATCTCTAACATACGGCGTGAAATGAAATTCAAAAGCAACACTGATTTTCTGCTTTTTATTTGTCTATGGCAAAAAGAATGGATGCTGATATATTGCTAATTCTGAGAGCACATTTTGGGGTGTTTTCTCAAAAAATTAACTTCATTATAAAGTCATCCTGTGAGACAAGCACCAATCTCATGGAAATCAGATCTCTTAAATTTGTCTTTCCCCAATTCTATCCCAAAATACAACTTCTGGGATGAAACACAATGAAAGTTGATAGTATTTACTGACTTGTGGGAGACAGATTAGTGATGTTAGACTGTTATGACATCAAATGGTAAGCAAATTGTCAACTGCTCTGTACAGCGGGCATGCCCAACTCAGTAGCTGTGCTAAGAATTTTAGGACCAGTGGACCACTCTCTTGCAGTGGCTTGATTGTTTTCACTCCACTTTCTCTCCAAGAATTCAGGTTAGCTATTCAAATGCAAGATCTGCCATTGGTCTCAGAGCTGGAGAATGTTACTGATCTCTATTTTTAATAGTCTCAATATAGTCAAAGATGATTGTTTCTATCAGAGGAACAGAAATTTCAGGCCTGTCTTGGCACAGACTCCATGATTGTTGTGAACCTTGTCCCAAATATCCAGAGTAATTATTAGGCTTAAGCTCCCATATCTTACAAAAGCAATACCGAAAATCAGTTTTCTCATGGAAAGTGTCTTCCTCCTTCCCATCACTCCTCATCCCTTCAGCTGAAGGTTGCCTGCTGAAGAAATAATTGGGGCAATTATGTAAGATTCTGAATTTCTTCTGATCCATAGCACAGCTTACAACGTTCTGTCGACACTAGGAAACAAGAGTGGCCTAGGAGCCCTTCTATGGCTCAAAGGGCAAGTAATACAGTTCAGTTCAGCTCTATAGGGCTTGACTACCTGTACATCCCCTGTCTGGCTGACCTTATCCATGTTCACCTGTCCTGAAACTGTGCTATCAATGAACTTTGAAAGCTATGTTGGAGCTCATGCTTTCTCAATTACGCCTGCAGTCTTCAAATACATTGTCTCCTTGATAAGATGACTATTATCAATTGTCTTCTATCAACTGCAACTTGTTCTCCCACATTAGAACTTTAAGATTTTTTACAGAGAGAATCTTGTTCAGAACATCTTGAAAGTGTTGAAATGTACAGAAATGCTAGGGATGATTTCATTCTTAAGCTGCTATTGTCCTCAACCTCTTTATGGCATACAAAAAGTGTGAGAAAAAAATCTCAAATAAGGGTCAGAAGCAAACTAAATATGTTTTAAAATGATTTATTTATTTTTATTTCTATCTCAAATACTTGGCATTTTTCAGAGAAAAAAATTGTCGACCACTATAAAAAAACTCTCCATTACAGCTAATTACCAGCTCTTACTACAAATCAGGGGCTGACACTAGCAAAAGGTTCTAGGTGGCTTAGGTAAAAATGTTAGCTTTAATACTATTTGAAACAGTCGTATTTCCTAGTATTTTGAGAGAACAGTAGTATAGTTTCTGTCAGTAGCAGTACTAGATATTTAATCCAATTTTACAATTACTAATGCATAATAAGATTTTCTATCATTTTCTTTTTTCTTCCATCAAAAAGACCAGATCAAGTGCAACCTGTTTTTTTTTTTTTTTTAATCAACCTGATTTTTAATCAAATGCAATTATATAATTAATGATACAATACTAAGCCATGACAGTCCAATTACCATTGATGATCATTTCTTCAGGGATCTCCAGCTCTTCAAAGTGGAGCACAGAACAGATTTCTAATAGGCAGCTCAAAAGCCCCTTAGGGTATGTCACAGACAAACAGATTTTCACATGCTTGTACTGGTCTTTTCTTATTCTAACAGTTCCCCTCCTAGTCACAATAAATGAGTTAGTCTTATTCTGTTGAAGCTGACTAAAAGTTCTTCATGAATATTATAACAAGCAAGTGCAAATGTTTGAGAACAGCAGTGTTAAAATTTGTGTTTTCCTCCATCACTGACTAATTCCAGGATAGGATATTTCAATGTGTTTAAACCTGTTAGAAATTATATTAATGTTTCTTTTGGTCAGATATCCAAGTAAAGAAATGAATTTGTGGTTAAACAGTCAATAGCATATACTGATGCAGCTTGAAACTGAACTACAAGAATTGAAACTTGAATGTAATAAGTGTGTTAGTGATACTATCAATGTCCCTTCCTGAAAACAATTGAAAGATTTGAAGCAGTTCTCTGAAAACAAGACCAACTTTTCACATGCAGCAGGTTTAAAGAGTAATGGAAAGACCAAAAGGTAGACAGGAAAGAAAAGGAAAATTACATAAAACAAATTACTCTATGAACTCCTCCTGCCCAGAAGAAGAGAATTTTACATAGAAGAAAAGCATTATAAATCAGTGCCTCTTTTTGGTACATCCAGTCACAATCTCTGAGTGGCATGGCTCGCAGCAACACTGCAAAGTTGGTCAGGGAAAAGGTTTGTTTAACACAGGAAGGAAAACTGAAAGAGAAACATACTACAAATGTCACAAAAGGATAAGAATCCATTTCTATAGATATCCTTTGCTGGTCCAAGACTGAGTACAGGTACTCTGCTAATGAAAATATGCACAGACACACAGCTGCTTCACTCATAAAATGCTGTGTCGCTAACACAGTGTTAATGGGAGGGACTGCAGTCCCAGTGCTGCTCTCAAGTCTCCGTATTCCTGCTAAGGACACAAAGCCAACAAGAGTGAAATGATATGATCAAATAAAAAAAATCCACAGGATCATATCTATACAGACACGCACACACACATACATATACACCTATATTTCAGCCTTAATTTACATTCAGAGCTATTCATAGAGTACATTACCTCTGACTACTTGCTGTCTTCCACCTCCCTACAGTTTTCTTACAGTAAAATTTGTGTATGTGCTACTAATCACATAAGGGAGTTAGCACATCTGCATTGTTTGAACAATACATAATTTTTTTTCTTTTTCTTTTTGAGACAAAGAGTGATACTTTGAAGCACTCTGCTAAACATGGATAAATATTTGTTCCATGTAAGGAGAAAAAACATAGATCCTTAACATGAAGATTTTAAACACATAATTTTTTAGTTGAGTTCTAAAAAATTCAGTGGAGTTACTCAAAATTAATTAAAATGACATTTTTCCTTCTGCCACTGGTAATATTAAAGAGTTTGTTTCAATTACAGAGTTATAGTTTCTTTACAAAGCTGATTTCAGTTTTTGTAGCCAAAGTGAGTGTAAAACATGGCAAAATATGCATTGTACATAAGCCTCCAGACAGAGGTTGGGTGAGGAAAATCCCCCCACTGTGAAAGTGGAACATATCAGAGAACTCCTTATGAGACAGAATGTGTTCTGGATCTATGGATCCAGATGATATGCAAACCAGGATCCTGAAGGAGACGTCTGATGTGGTTGCCAAGACGGTCCCTATCATATCTAAAAAGTCACGGCTATCAAGTGAAGTCCATCATGATTGGAAAAAGGAGAACATAATTCCCATTTTTAAGAAAAGAAGAAGGGGAGAACTGTGGAATTACAAGCTGGTGAGTCTCAGATCCATGCCTGGGAAATCATGAAGCAGATCCTCCTGGAAGCTTTGTTAAGGCACTTCTGAGTCAGAGAGGTGATCTGAGAAAGACAGCATGGCTTCACCAAGGTTAGATAACGCCTGACCACTTCACTTAGATTTGCTTTTTAAATTTTAAAGTCCCCTAAATCATGAAAAATAAAGTGTGAGAGGTTTTTTTTTTTTGTTGTTTTTTGGGTTTTTTGTTTTTATTTTTGTTTTGGTTTTGGTTTGGTTTCAATCATAGAATCAGAGAATCGTGTGTTTTAAAGCCCCAGCTAAGGAAGTTCCCTAGAGGTTGTACAGGAAGACACCTATGTGGATTCTGAATATCTCCAGAGATGGAGACTCCATAACCTCTCTATAAATCTCTTCTGAATAGAGCCTTGATAATGCTTCTTGCCTTTCTTTGCCTGATCAATCTAGAATGTCTTCCAGATAATAATGTTGTATAACTGTGGTATTACTATGAAAATACAATAAATGTTTTTTCTGCTAAGAACATGAATACTTTTTACTCACTACTCATTTCTACCTCTCGCAGTCAGTTTTCTAGAAATATGCTAAAGCTTTTTTTTTTTTTTTCTGTTGGGTTCTTGGTCAGGAATACTCTAAATTCCTTGACTCGAAAAGTATGTGGAGGTAAGCAATAGCATTCAATCTCAAATGCTGATACAAGTGTTAATTATTTATACATACTTTCTTAAAAGAAAACTTTTTAAAAGCCAAATCATGCTATTCTCAACACAGTTGTTCCAAAAGCAGAATAAGTCCACATTAGGTTAAACAGCTTATCTTACCTATTTCAATGGCATCTGACTTGAACTATCTTTTAGAAAATTCCTGCTTTCTTACGCCATAAGAAAGAAAGGTATGTGGTTGAGCAACAATGAATTCTGTTCTCCTCAGAGATCTTTCAAGCAAAACAATATCAGCTCAAATTTAACATAAATCTAAGAAAACTTTTTTTCCCTGTTGATTTAATCTTCCCTCATGTGATATTAATAGAATTTGTTAAACATACTACACAATTGAGACGGTCCTGTATTTTTCAACTGATATTGCTTATTACACCCTCTTTCTGGTTTTAGCTGCTTTCAAATTCTGAAATGCATTTGAGTGAACACAGAAAAAAACACCAATCTTATTTTAAAATTAAATACACATTTTTATTCCAAATTGTAATATTTCCTATTTATGCATTTATTTTTTTTAGACAACATATCATCAGTACAATGTGGAATGATGTAGAATACTCTGTAATAGCAATGGGAGAAACTGATGTACTGAAGGAGACCTCTGGTCCATACTGCAATATGATTCCTCTCCCTTTTTATAACTACCATCAAACTATTCTGAAGGAAAGCATCAGATGCCTCTCAATCTGTAGATTTAAAAAATGCTTCTCCCAGGCAGGCAAATCTGTAATCTCAGTCATTTTATTAAAATTTGACATGAGCAATGTGGGCATCTGTACCTGGGCTAATCATCTAAATTTACTTTCTAGTCAATGGAGACAATTACATATTTCTAGAGCACAAGTGATCACATTTTAAAGTACCTAATCTTCCCAATTCTGTTGAAGATAGACGTGAAAGAACCAGAAGATTAAATGTAGATATTTACGCTGTACACTTCTGAAGGTTAGGGAAACACATTCTATACTGAAGACCATTTTAAATCTCCAAATGAGCAGTTACAGAGAATTTCCAAAATTTTCCAGTTCATTATGGAAAATTACTGAGCAATGCAAACAGTTTTATGTAATATATTGGTACGTTAACATCACTGCAAAAGCATATTGAAGGTTAATTTCACTTTAAGAATGTAATCCTTGAAAAGCCTTCATTTATTACCCAGGGTAATAGGAAAATGGGTCAATGAGGTTGTTTATGGAGTAGAAGCTGACACAAGCAGAAAGACACTCTTATCATCACCTGAGAGTAAAATAACCACTGATTGCAGCTCCTCCATACGTGATTCACTGCAGGAATTCAGGAAGGTGATTGATAAGGGGAGGACACCAGAAATGTAAGCAGTCTGTATATAAAAGAATGTAAACAATTCAGCATTCCTCCCTGCACTTACCTCCATGGAAACCATAACAACCTATTCTCTGTTGACATACTTTGCAGTTCAGTGTTGCCTCTCCTGTGCACATAGACACTGAATTGGCTACAGATCCTCTCCAAACCTGTTTTTCCAGCCAGGGAAAAGCTTCTCTCAGCATGCCCGGTCATGATAATAATGAATCTATTCATCCTCCAGAAGACCAGAGACAAAAGTGGTCAGCTGCACAGGTCTAAACATCTGCAGGGATTTTCAACCTTGCAGACAATCGCAACAACATTTTAAAGCTGCCTAATTCCAATACAAGCATTAATGTAAGCGAATAAAAAAGAGATGCCAAGGCAGACACGCTGAGGGAGCTCCTTATGGATAGATTGTTTAGTATCCAGCTGCCCATATCCTGCTACCAGCATTCAGGAGACAGAAAGGGGTGACACCTGTATGGAAGCAGATAGGAATTGGAATCAGTACCTGTGCCCACTGAACAAAAACAGAATTTTTGTGGGGAAGATACTAGTGCAGACCATTTCTTTAACAGCTGTATCTTATTACAAGTTGTTGTGCAAATATGTTGAGTGACTTTGGACCTTCTTCCTCATGTACTGAAAAAAAGATCGTAACTGTTAAGTCTTCAGTATATGAGAGCAGATTGATTACTTTGAAAGATCACACATTCATTTATGTTAGCACTTTAGAAGAAATGAAAGCTCCAGTAATGATATCAATATATTCTTAAGTGATAGATTTGCATTCATTGCATCTTTGTCTCCTTTTATTGAGAACTATGCCAACAAATTTCAGTTAATACTTAAAGCATGTGGACTCCTGAGTCATTTTCATACTCTAAATTAATACTGCTATTTTCATCCTGTTTATTTAGTAAGTTGATCCTGTTTCTTCAATACAGTAGCCTCATACAAGATTCCTGTAGATTTATGCATGTTGCTCCAAAAGTAATGTCTCCTATTTATTTCCGTGGAAACTACAACGGATACAAAGAGCTCAATAACATTATTTAATAGAGCAAATTATCAGCTACAAAACACTATTTTTGCAGCATAGTCACCACCATTAGCTTTACATTTTTTGCCAGCAATGAACAAGAGCCTGCATACTATGCTCATAAAAATCTGCACCAATGGAGGTGACCAATTGTCACTGTCACCACTGCTGAAACACATCACCCACCTCCTCCCTGTGTTCACATCCACTCTTTGATGTCCATAAACATTCAGCAAGTGTCAATGAATGTCAGTAAGTGCCACTTTTTCAGCATGGAGGAATTCAATTCCTCACCTTTGCTTCATATACCACTTCCATGTCAGATGTCACTTTATCAGACTGTCCTTCTGCTGCCATATGTCACATTGCAATAAAATGTAATGAAATACAGGTGGGAGGGTTCTACTGCAATGCCAGCAACATTTGTCTCTGATGTTGTGGGACATAATAAAATAGGAGGCAATACTTTCAGAGCAGTCCTCATACATGAAACAAGCATTACATGCATCAGATGATAATTTCTTATGACTCTGTTCAGAAGAGCAAGGACCTCCCAAACAGTTTTTCAAGTTGTTTTATACAAATTCCCCACCTACCCCTATTAACAACCAGAGTTACTTATTGAAGTATTTCACCACTGAAAATTTCTGAACAGTTTTTTCACATCTTTAAACAAAATTATTTATTCATGCTCATTATTCTTTCTTTATGTGACGGTGCTTTGGTATACAAAGTCCAAGGAAGTCTGAAAATGGTATCTAGTGCAGGCATCGCTTTTGTTGTGTGATTTGTTTGCTTTGTAAGAGCGTGGTAAGGTTCTGATCATTTCTACTTATGTAACAGCGAAGTGGACATGGGGTTGCTTTTTAGAAACACTTGTTATCAGTCTTCTAGAAAATGAATTTTGCAACTAATAGTAAATTCTCCCATTAGTCCTCAATTATACGCAAGTGAGTATTCAGATTTTTCTCTTAATTCGCTGCTGTTGTGGTTTTTTGCATGTTTTGGTTTTTTTTTCCTTCTCTCCTTTTTTTAACTTCCTGGACACGGCACAGTAGGAGAAGCAGAAATTGAAAGTGTTGAAAACAAGCCACTACAAAATAATTGCTACTGCATTAGCACCAAAAATGCTTTAAGACAAATTAATGTGGAAATTGACTAAAAGCTCCATTATCTCTTTGAAAGAACTTTACACGCTTATGTCATGCAGCTCATAAATAACAGGGATCTAAAATGAAATCCCTTTGTAAATTGTACTTCAGACTTTGTAAGAGCAGGTGCCCATTGTGGAGCTATTGAAACATATGCTTATTCTCAGTATAAAAGCAACAGAGAATCAATCATGATCTCATTTTGGAAATTACTGTGGGTGGAGCTGGAAGACTTTGACCAAACTGGTTATGTTACAGGCATACAAGGGAACTAAGGAGATTTGAATTAAACAAGAGGATGTCAGCCATGTTGTACTGGTGATTTAAAGATGGTGTTAGAAGTAGACACAATGGACTAAAAGAAAAAAGACATTATCAGTACATATAAAGCCACATAGGTAAATTATGAAACCAGAAGGAATGAAAATAAGCTAATGATCCATTCTTACTTTAGTAGCAGTCAGTCAAGGAAATACGTAGAGCAATAAATCAACTGGATTACACATTAAGAAGCAGAAGCCAGCCTGTTGGATCAGTACCCACAAGGGACTAGTGCAGTATCACTGCATGAATGAGGGAATATTTCAGGCACCAGACTTCTTCAGAAAGCCTGTTTCTCTGTGGGAACTGAAACTTCTTTTTCCCTACCTCCTTTATGTGAAACTCTAATTTGGACTTTCCATAGGTGTTATGGTATTCTGAAAAATCACAGTTCAACTGACAGCGAACAGGACACAGAACCTTACCACTTCTGCAATGTGGATATAAGTATATCCTCTTTCTATATGCAATTTATAAATATAGATATTTAGGAAATATTTACATTAAATATGGGCAGAAATACATCTGGCTTCAGTGATCAGATGACAACCTAGCTACGTTTTCATTTCTCTGTGATTAGTCCTAGAGAAGAAAACAAAGCAATAGTTTTTTCTTAAGGAATAAATGGACTACAAAAAAAAAAAAAAAAAGCTGAAATTGTACAATTTCAATAGTGTGATTACTGTCTCCAGATTTGCAGTGCTTCTATTTCAGCCTTTGGGTGTCAGGCTTTCATTTCATAACTGCTTCCCGAATTCCTGCATTTTTTATTTTTTCTGCACCTATTAACATATTATTTTTTTTTCCATTTTGCTGCTCTTACTATTCAGTGTTTTGCTCCAGAAAGTGGATCAAAGTTGAATTTACATTCAGGAAATCCCAACAGGAATATGAGGTAGCAGCATTGCTTTCACCTGGTTGGTCATTCAACAGGCAACCCCAACACTGTTTTGCTAATTTTGACAGAGAAAATGTTCCAAATAGAATTACTGACTGGCATCTGGTCTCATCTTGGTCAGTGCTTTCTTGTATGATACTGTGGCAAGATACTATGTTTGTCTTGCAGGAATTAATGAGACAACTTTCTCTGCAGAAGAAGGAACAAAAGAAAAAAACCTTTCATGTTTGTTGTACACTCCTTCATCTTAGTAAGCACCATTAAAACCAGAAAGCCTTTGAAGAGGCATTCTCTTAATGTGATCTTTTTCACAACGTACAAAGCAATAACCATAAACCCGGTGAAGATATTCCGAAGTAACTTTTGTTAACTTAGACCTATGGAAACAGAGGGAATATAAACTGTTCAAATATACCTACAGCTGATTTTTCTAATAGAAAGATTTTTATTTCAAATGCAGGCTTGAAATTTCAACAAATTTGGTGTAACAAATACTAACATGAAAGAACACACAACACAGAATGAGATTCTTACATGCAATTTTAATGGAAGGAGGCATTTTACACATATATGTGTACATAATTAAATCACTAAAGGTATCTATAGTAAGTCAGCTGTTGGAAAATATTGGTTCGTTATCACTGCACTCAGCATCTCAGCATTCTAATGTTCTTTACTGCTTTAAATTACGTAAGAACTACTGTTAAGAAATGTGATTAAATAGCAAATTTGTTTTTAATACTGCATTACATTACAAAATTGTTAACACTTTGATTTCTTATGGAATTTATAGTAGAGCTGATCACTTTGCACTGTATCTTTTTTCTTTAAATAAGAGCTAATTATCTGGGAAAAAAAAAAAAGTGATGTGATAGGAAAAAACAACCTTTTTCACAAATGTGTATTAAAACAAAATTCCCATGCATTATAAGGAGCATGTGATTGCCTGAGCACCAAAGAGCAACACAGTTTTAGGAGACTTGGTTTCTGTTGCTTTTGCTAGAAAGAATTTGAACACTGATATCTCCTGAGAGACCTCTGAAGCTTAGTACTTGAGACAGGTGGTTTCTTCAGTCTCTCCTGAATTAACGTGTCTCAAAGCAGGAAGAGAATTCTGGCCCAGGATTTGACAGGGCTCACTGAGGTGGCTTTAATCTAGTTTAGAAGGGGGAAGGGATTAAAACCAGGTCACTGGAAATGAGTCTAGGGGCAGCATGCCAGGGTTAAAGGTGAGTTCAATAGTCCAGCATCTATACTAATTCATGTAGCATGGGCAACAAACAGGAGGAGCTTGAAACTATTGTGCATCAGGAAAGCTATGATTTAGTCACTGCCACTAAAACATGGTGGAATCACTCTCATGGCTGGAGTTCTACAATGGAGAGCTATAAGTTCTTTAGATGTGATAGAGATGTAAGGAGAGGTGGGGTAGCTCACAAGTCCATGATATTAAATGAGATCAACCTGAGGGTACTGAGGAAGTTGGCAGTGGTGATTGCCAAGCTGCTTTTCATCATTTATCAGCAGTTCTGTCAACCTGGTAGGTCCCTGATGACTGAAGACTTACTGAAGTAATTCCTATCTGCAATAAGTGTTATAAGGAGGATCTGGGGAACTACAAGCCTATCAGCCTGACCTTGGTGCCAGGGAAGGTAATGGAACAGATCATCTTGAGGGAGATCGCATGGCATGTGCAAGAAAATCAGAGGATCAGGCCCAGCTAGCATGGGTTCACAAAAGGCAGATCCTGCTTGATCAATCTTGTTCACTTCTATAACAAAGTGATCCACGTGGTGAATAAGGGGAAGGCTTTTGATGTGGCCCACCTAGAATTTAGTGAACCCTTTGATTCTGTCTGCTACAATATTCTCCAGAAGAAGCTGGCAGGCCATGACTTAGACAAGTATATTCTTCACTGGGTAAAAACCTGACTGGATATCCGGGTCGAAAGAGTGATGGTGAGTGGAACTAAATCCAGCTGGTGACCAGTCATGAGTGGTTGTCCTCAGGGGTTGGTTTTGGGGCAGTCCTGTTTTGTAACTTTATTGATGACTTGGACAAGGGAATTGAATGCATACTCAGTAAATTTACAGATGACACCAATGGCATGTAGATCTGCCTGAGGGTAGGAAGGTCCTACAGGGGATCTGGACAGTCTGGATTGATAAGCTGAGGCCAACTGTATGATCTTTACCAAGCCCTAGTGTCAGGTCTTGCACTTTGGTCACAGGAACCCCATCCATTGATACAGGAGTGGGGCAGAGTGTCTGAAAAACAGCACAGATGAGAAGGATCTGGAATTATTAGTCAACAGCCAGCTGAACATGAGCCAGCAATGCACCCAGGTGTCCAAAAAGGCCAATGGCATCCTGACCTGCATCAGAAATAGCATAGTCAGCAGCATTACGGGATAATTGTCCCTCTTGGTCACACCTCACGTACTGTGTTCAGTTTTGAGCCCCTCAGCACAAGAAAGACTTTGAAGCCCTGGAGCATGTCCAGAAAAGGGCAGTGAAGCCATGAAGGATCCGGAACACAAGTTCTATGAGGATCAGATGAGGGAGCTAGGAAAAGAGGAGGCTCAAGAGAGACTGTATTACTCTCTACAACTATCTGAGAGGAGGCTGTGGTGAGATAGCAGTCAGGCTCATCTCCCAAATAATAGCAATACAAGAAGAGGTAATGGCCTCAAGTTATGCCAGGAGATATCCAGGTTGGATATTAGGAAAAATTTATTTTCCGAAAGTGTGGTCAAGAATTGGAACAAGATGTTCAGGTAAGTGATGGAGTCACTGTCCCTGGAGGTGTTCAAGAAATGTGCAGGTGTGGCAGTGAGGTATATGGCTTAGTGGGCATGACGGTGATAGATTAAAAGTTAGACTGGGTAATTGTAGAGGTTTTTTCCAACCTTAATGATTCTATGACTCATTTCCAGTTTGCATTTCAAAATAAAATATTCATCAAGGCATTACAGTTGCTTTATAGTCTGATAATTAGGACAGTGATCTGAATCTCAGCTCTCCTGCCAACTGATATTTCAGTATGAAGACATCCATCAGCTTGGATTAATATCTCTGTTTAAAATCAAGCGGTCTCCTAAACTACGAACACATACGGAACATCACTTTTTAGTTCAATGAATATTTCATTATGTCCAAAGTGAAGAAATGGAAAGCAGCATTGTCTGGAAAGCTGGAAATTATCATGGCCATTGCAGAGTCAGGGCAGAAACAGTGAAGCTTTCAGAGTTTCCAGGCTTCTAAATCAATGAGACCATCTGTTGATCTGTGAATCTGAAAATCCTGGAAACCTTTGTGCAAGTTATAAAGAAGACAGACTCCAAGTGGCTTTGTCCTCTCAAGTGTCTGTTTATTCATTAATCAGGTGCTAAAGAACTCAGCAGGTACCTCGGTTGCAGTTATTGGAGGTTTTGAAACATTTTTGGCTTAAGAAGATCCATCAAAATCCAATCTGTCTTCTACTCCCGGGATCTCAGGAAAAATATATTATTTAACTAGTACAGCATTCTTCAGTGAAAAAAAGAAAAATCATTTTTATCTTTCAAACAGCTAAGTATTTTCTTCACAGGCTTAATTCATTACACGTAGTGTAGCTAGACAGCTGAATGACATGCTCTTAAAGAGAACTCTCTGTAGAGGAACATGACAGACTGTGACACTGGCTTCTAATACATGTGTGTTTTGGTGAAGATCGTGTTTCTGATATTTGCGTAAGCTTGGATGCCAGGGTCTTATTGCCTTGAGTGGGAGGATGAGATGATCTGATCAGTGTGCCAAATTCCTGTAACTCATCACTTTCCATTCTCCATGAAGTGGCATTCCCCTGCTCTGACTGCCAAAAGGTTTTATTTCACAGTCAGTCTCAAGGACGCACTAAAATCTCACTTAAATATTACCTGCTTGTTAGGCTAACTGCTGCAAAACTTGCTTTTTGTTTTTTACTTGCTTTGAACTTGTGTTCAGCTACTAAGAGATTCTTTCTCACACTTTTTATTACTTTTTTTTTTCCTTCCTCTCCCTTCTCCTTCCCTCTACCCTACTTTGGGCATACTTCCAATTGTTAGTAAGAACTGAGTCCTCAGCAATGTACAATAAGCTTCATTCTTCAGATAGTTTAAAATACAAGCCATAAAACATAATCAGATTTATTAAAAAAGAAAATGTTAATATATTAAACCATATTTTTTCTATGACATTGGCACTTAGATTCATGTAATATTCCCATGTAAGACTTCACTAACTTTGGAAAAATCAACATGTATAGAAAGTTTTGTCTGGAACAAGCAGGTGTAGTCTTGGGAAGATAAATATCCAGTTGCTAGCACTGATTTTTTTCAGCATTTTATTAAGCTTCCTGTTATAGCAACAGTCTTATGCTGTTTTTTCCATTCTGCTTAACCAGCAAATGACTCAGTCTACAGACCGAGAGAATGTAGTACAATTATAGCATTCAAAATGGTTTATGTGTGACTACTCAAAGCTTGTCTTCACTCTGTTTATTGGCTACTAGCACACTAAGCTAAATGCAAGTTAACAAATTCCTAAAAATACCCCAGGGATGAATCATCCCTTTCAAAAGGGTTCTGGAGAATGTTTACCACTGTGATGGTAAGTCACGGGGTACTGGGGAAGCCAATTTCTGTTACAGAAACAAGCTTGAGTAAGCCAAATGCTATGTCACAGATTCTGAATACTTTGCCTGGAAGAAAACTATTACCAGTTAACGTCCCCAAGCTTGAGCAGTTAAAGGAGACTGCTAAATCAAAACCATATCCATATATTTTGCAAGCCTGACTTCTGCCTCCTTCCTTAACAAGTCAGGCTTTTTTTTCTAGGAAGTTCTTTTATAGAAGTTACTACCAAATATTAAATAAGTTATTGTTTCCAGAAAAAAGTGAAAAAGAGTCTGTTCACTTTGAATTTGGGTGCTTGACTTTGAACACTGAAAATATTTGCTCAAATGTATGTATACTTAAAAATTCTCTGCTACCTGCATGTTAGACTGAAGAATTTTTGAAAGAAAAAGATTCGAGTGTTGCATCTGTTCCTTCAAAAAATTTTGTTTGATAGATCCAGAATTAAAGAGAAAAAGTGTTAGAAACCTAGTAGTTAATGAATAATTATAATAATAAAGTCAAAATGAAATTAACATTGACATTTCAACCTCTATCCTGTAATTAACACCTAATAGACCATAATAGACCTACTCATTTCTCCAGATGTACTTAATTTAAATTTACTCCCAGCATTATGACTTTCTATGCTGATATAATCCAATTTAATAGTATTTACTGTAAGTTAAAGGGTGAAGAAATGACCAAAAGTTCCATTTAGAAAGATTTTTCTGTTTGTTCAACAACTATTTTATGTTTGCATTTTGATCTCTGGTAGACTGTATAAGAAAGCAAGCTCTGGTATAGTTTAAGGAGTTATCTCCACTCCTACTCAGCAGTGCCCTTCTTATGGAAGCTGCCGTCCCCATGTATCTGAAATACTGTAAGCGGCCATATGGTTGAATCATGGCCTCGCTTTCATTGCATTTTGAGCACCCCGCTCATCCACCTAATTAACACAGATGGCACATTAGATGTACTTAGTGACACCTTCAGATAACTCAGACTGGAAAAATAAGCTCCTGAAGGCATCATTCCTGAACCTGAGTAGTGATCTACTTCAGTGCAAAAACAGATAAACTGAAACATTTTAAAACTTTACCCAGAACCATAGCAGCTCTTCTAAATTAACGTCTTCAGCTGTGAGACATGGCTATGCTCTTCAGATGAATGTGGAAAGACAAGGACGAAATGCTTTTTAGTAATCTCAAACAATTGAACATATAAGAAACACATCACAGACAAGCCTAACAAAGCCCTCTTTTTCTTCACCTGGTATCTGACAGTCAACAAAGGGAAAGAAAGGCAGACTCTCGCTATGGTAAATTTGAGTAAAGTTTGTGACCAAGCAAATCAATAAAGCAGATCTTAAATACTGAAAATAGGGACAGTGCAAATGAGATAATGCTTTGCCATTTCATTCTCTTATATCATTCCTTGCAACCAAAGTGATCAGTGAGACATATCATGTGAAATTACATGGATTGAAATCTCCCCCTTTGCAGATCGTGTATCTTGAATCTTCTACATGGAACATACTGACTGCTCAGAAAAGGGTATTTCACCATGAAAGTTCCATGAATTCTTTATTTCTGAATTTAAAATATTTATCTTTTTTTCACAATGACATGCCTGCCTTGTTAATCATACTCTTTGCTCCATGACTCTTTTCTCTCACAACTGTACTTTGATAAACAGATCTTAGATTTGCTTTTACATTGTTATAAATCTTTTTTTAAAAATACCCTGTGAAAATGCTTACATATGCTCACGTATCTCTGCTCGGAAGGGAAAGTGTTTCCCACGATGTGCTGCTGCCATTTCTGTAGAGGCTGATCTGAGGAACTTCCTGCTGGAAAGCATTGATGTGAAAAGTAAATGAGGAAAAATCTTTAGATAATTGCCTCTTTGAGACTTTCTAACATGCCTCAGAACTCTTTGTGATAGTAAAGCCTCCCTCTTGATCCCTATGGAGATTTGGAGGAAAGGTTGCAGTGTTGAAGTAGTGTGCTAAGGCAGTGTGGGCACCTGGAAAAGTCCCCTGTAAAACCTTGGCTTTTAGGTCCATGTGAGCTGAAAGCTCTTTGCTCCAGCATTTTGTCAGATGATCCATTTGCTGTCCTTCCAGGGCTGTACTTTCAAGGATGTTCTGTAATGCAATTTCACAAAGTGAGATGCAAAATAAATGAGCCCGCAGGCAGGATGCAACTTAACAACCTCCTGGGAGCTGTTTATCAAAGCCCAGCTTTGCCTTACATCCATTCTTGTGTCCATCACTGGCTGTAGGAATGGCTCAGGGCACTCACTGCAACCATTGCACAATTCTAAAATTACCAAATAGTCCAAATGCATGAGAGGCCAGGAGATAAGTGTTTGAAAACCTTATACTTCAGAGGTTTTCCTCTCACTTTGTAGAAGACAAAGGCACCCAACAGATTGAGAAGACCTCTCACAGAAATAAATGTTTAATCTCCTACATTGCCAGAACTTCAGCAGGCCTCAAATTTGTTGTGTATTAAACACACATGAATAGGAATAGATAGTAATGAAAAATTGGTAATGAGAAATGAGTATTAATAAGAACTTTGGCAAGAAGACTATTCAAAAACTGTGATGGCCTAGAAACTTCCTGATAAATTTCCCTTGCCCTCTAATCCTAACTCAAATTTTGGTAAAAAAATAAAAGAACAGATATTGATGTAAATACAAATGTGGGCTTGCAGTACTACATATGACTAAGTGTAAATGTGCATCTACACAAGCACAAGTTGACAACACTTTCATGCTGTGATTCTTCTATATTTCTATCTCACATCTGGGAAGAATTTACACTTTACTACTTATGTCTATACTATCTTGTAACATGTTAAGTAAGAATAGAACAACTGCAAAATTGTTTTGCATGTACCTCTAACTTAGGTTTTAAGTTCACTGAGATGGCAAATTCACAGTTTTACTCTGATTTAATGATGTTAATTTTTTATTATTATTATTTTTAAGAGTGTAATATTATTAAAAGTGTATCCAAACAATAGCAAAACTTATGTTCTGGATTAAAATTATTCACTTGGAAAGCATTAGTCCTTCAAAAAGGATCTTGAGGAAGTCCAAACACAAATATTCTCTTAACTTTGTATAGTGTTCTCAATTGCATATGCATGTTCTATATATAAAGTTGCATGAATAACAGGTTTTTCTGTTTGGTGGCAGCTCTAAAAGCAGATCCAATCAATGAACATAATGGCATCAAAGGATCAAAGGACATTTAGTATTGATTAATAAGCGTTTTTCTTTTAGAAAATATTGAAATTAAATGTTTCCCTTTTTTTTCTGATTTTTTAACAAGTGCAATTATATATATATATATACACTAAATATTTCAATGTAACTGTACATACTTTTTTCATATGCAATGTTCTGCCTAGCATGGTTTGTCCAAATCACAAGTTAGGAAATTGCTGTCTCTTTAGCAGCTGCAGACAAGATATCAGCATTCATTTGAATACTAGAGTCACCAAAACTTTATGTATGGCACATTATTTTCTGTTTGATGTCTCTATGTCTCCTGCTTATTTTCACTGTTTTTGTCTTTTTTTTTTTTTTTTTTTTTTCCTGCTCAGCTTTTGCTCATACCTAGCTTATTTTACTTTGGATGCACATGAGTTGACAGGGAAATCAGATCAATTGTTCGTTCAAAGTCAAGAGAAAAAATATGATTTCTATGCCTAAATATTTCTGGTTTTAGTGTGATTGGTGCTTTATAGGTTGGATCCGTTTATATTTTTCATACTTTTCAAAAATTAGTCATCTTGTTGACCTACTAGGACTGGGAATAGCTAAGCAAACAAATGAAAGAGAGAGCCTTACTCTGACTGTTAGACTAAGCAAACATGACAAGGAAATCACTGGGGGAGGCTCATACATATGCACTGTCAAGGTGCCATCTTGACAAAGTGTCTTTTTCCTCTATATTTGCACGTTTTATACTGTCAGCAGGTTTTAGAAGTGAAATGCACGTATTTCATTGTTAGAATTAAAATGAAAGCTTTAAAATCCTTCTCTGTAACATTTTTTCAACAAGGTATTAAGTAAAAATGCTGTTAACGCAAAAAGAGAAAATGTGAAGCAAAAGGTCAATGTGACAGGCTTAAAGAAGTGCTGCTGATGACTCATTAAAGCTAACTACAGTGAAGATTTTAAACATTGCCTGTTCTTCCAATGATAACATGTAGTCTCTCCAGCAAGAAATCAAAGCACTGAGGTCCTGACAGGAGATAAGCAGGTGAATAAAGTTCACAGGCGCTTAGATTTATCCTTCTTCACTGAAACATACAATTATATCCCCTTAATTAAAATTGCCTTGTTGTATTTCTGAGGGGGATGTGAATTAGGAGTGTAATAGAGGCTTGATTTCAGATGATGCCAGTGACTTCCAAGGGAACCGTATGTGGGAATGTGGTGGCTGTGGAGATCTAACATGGCAGTGGGTTTCATGGGAAGACTTAGAGCATGTCTTAAGATTCACTCTACTGTTCATTAGAGTGAATCTTGCAAGTATGTTTTATGTGGCAGTATGATCATTTTGATTATTCTGAAAGTATAATATTAATATCCATTTCTACAAAAGGGAGAAAATTATCAGGTTGCTGCAGCAAGCAGCCGTGCATTAGACAGTTTCTGATACACTGGTGGTGACTGTAAATGCCATACTTGTGGAATGAGTTAACAGTTTCAGGTGACTGCAGTCATGCCACCCATCCTGCACATTAAGAGGAATATAAGCAGAAGCTAAACCTTAAGCTAACCAAAGAAACACAAAATACTTTCCCCTATTTTGGATGAAGGAAAAGCAGCGTCAACCAATTTCTTGCCCACCTGGACCCACAAGCTGTTTCCTGAATGTGCTGCAGGGATATTTTATCAGATGTCCCAAAACTCCACTGTGAGCTGGTATCAGGTTTGTGTGTGTAAAGCAGGGAAAAAAATGAGGAGGGAGATTGTGAACATAGGAACAAAGAGAGAAATATTGCAGAAATTTCCTCATGCCTGTCAAACCAAGCAAAAGAATTTGCACAAAACTTTGATCTGATAATGTGTGGTTTTAAATTTTTAGGGATGGTATTCCTGGAGGAATTTTTAACTTCCAAGTAATTATCAGCAATGTTTTAGCTGCTGATGCCTTTGGGTAGCAATTTACTTCTGTTTAGCTTTTAGGTACAGTGATGTCAATCAGACCTGTGACTGTATTCAGAGGCAATTATTACACATGAAACAAGGAAAATAGAAGATAAAAGGCACATCCTCCCATTCATATTTACGGCACACATCTCATCCAGCTGCCCTTTTAGTAGCAAAGCACTGAAAGGGTTGGAGGTAGAGTTGGGAAATTCATTAAGTATAAGAATTTTGGGAAAATTTTTTTCCTTTATTCTTTTGCACAAGTTTATTTACGGATGCTCATGGTTCTGTAAATGTTATACATTGACAAATCAGCATAAAGCGTGCATTTGTCCAATTCAGCACAACCTCACCAGCTTCTTTCTCCGCATACAGCCTGCACTTCATGAAAATAACTGCAATTTCTACAAGTTTGTTCACACTCCAAGAAAAAATTAGGAATATATAAAATTTATTCTGGAGTTTTTCACAATGTGGGGGAAAGCTGTTCATTGGCTCGGCTGCTTTTTGTTGTTGTTGTTTGTTTGTTTGTTTGTTTGTTTCCCATCTATTTGTGAGCAGTCTGGTTTTGTATGTGCAATGATTTTAACTGAATGTACAGTTATTTTGGAAAAAAACAATTAAGGATGTTTAGTTTGCTTTGACGTTTTCACTGAAATATCCCTTAGAATTAGTACTCAAGTGACACATTTTAAAATGATTTTCTATTAATATTTTATGTTATGTTTTTAATATTTGACAATCTTCCTAAAATTAACTTTCTGTTTTAGGGCCTTAAGTGCTGTACAATCCATCTCTTTTATTTCTAAGACCATATAATCCCACCAAGAAGAAGAAGATAGGCAGATAATAATTTAACAATTTTCCATTTTCAATGTCAGGTTGCTGATCAGTGGGGTAGTTACAGGATCAGGCCAGGCCATCGGCATGCTCTACTCACTAGTGTCAACTGTAAGATGCAGAAGCGCATCTCACCTGCGGAGGAAGAACATTCATCCCACCCACTTCCTGCACTCCCACAAAGCCAGAGTTTGACATAGCATTTCCACAGCACATAAAATACACACAGCCTCAGGTAGTCTGTAACAGAGGAAGACTTTTCCTATATCCAGATAGACTTATCTATCATTCCTCTTAGAACTGCAAAGGGCAGTACAAGGCAAAAATATCTGAAAGCTACTTCAACTACAGTCAGTGTAATTATTATGCTCCGTGTTCCAGAATTTCCTCAGGTATACAGCATGTGAACTCAGCCCAGCCTTGAACAGTTCAGCTTCAGGCAGAGAAGATGTATTCCAATATGTTGAAGATGATAACATCCTAGATTATACTTCTTCAACTGGACAGCTTTGAAACTTTGGCAAGTAACTTTATGACCTTGTGTTTATTTCCTATTCACAGATTTGACTGTGATACAGTTATGACTGCTTTACTCCACACTGCAATGTTTTTAGATCTGCAGGTGCAAGTAGCTATTAAATAATAATAATAAAAGGAGTTAGGAAGTAGTGCTGGCAAATGAGGCAGGATTAAAGAAAACACCTGTGAATAAATCTGGAAACTAAAGGGCTATGTTACCTTGCTTTCTTCTTTTCTTTTCTTTTTTTTTTTCCTTTTTCTTTCTTTTTTTTTTTTTTTTTCTTCTCTCTTGCTAAATACCTACAAAGAAAAATACTGTGTACTATACCAAATGAACCATCCGTAGCAAAGGCAGTTCTGAAACAAGACAAAAAATAAAGTCAGTGAAGGTTAATTTTGGAGTATAGATGAATACTAAAATTTTCTTATCCAATTCACACTGTTCCACAGGAAGAATATGGGCTTTTATCTATGTATATATTATATATAGCCTTTTTCTAGATGGCTTTTTTCTGACTTTTCTTCATTCTGCACTACAGATCTGGCTCCTGAAAGTTACCCAAATAAAACTTCTATTTATGCTGGACTTGAGGACCTTCATTATTCTGCCACTTCAGGGTGAAAAATCTGAGAAACAAAATGAAAGATAATGTTAGCTTGCTCCAACTTTGGGATACGAGACAGCTTTTATGTAATTAAATCAGAGTATCTTAAAATTATTGGCTTCTTTTGCAGATGCCCTGTCTTTTTCAGACATTTTAAAACAAAACAAAACAGTGAAAATATCTTCTTTGAAGATAGGAAGACAGCAAAGCTACAATTTCATATATATTCTTAATTTCACAGGTAGATCTGCAAGGAAATCTGAAAATTGATGGAACAATAGAAAAGTCACAGAATAAGCATCATGAGAGCACACAGAGAAATAATCAAAGAGTATTAAGTGAACATTAATCTGTGCTTAATTTTTGGTGACTAATAGTGTTGCAGCTACTGGAAATTTTTGGCAAATTGGACAAGATGTGTAGGCTGTAACCTTCCCTCCTGTGTCTGCATAATGGTTTGGGCAAAGCCCGGTTCCCACTTCCTGCTACAGGGAAAACAGACTGGATGGAAGTCGTGGCCTGGCATATGCCTAGCACCAGGCAATTCAACATTCTAACTCAGATTGAAGCCTGGGCTGCAGCACTAGCACAGTTCTGTGCACAAGTTAATAGCTCTCCAAGGGGTTATTACAGGTTTGATCAGTGTGCTGGGATGTGTCTGGCGCTGTCACACTCCTCGACTGTTTTGAGCATCAGCATCCAGTCAAACAGGACACCGTTCCCAGTCTCCAGCTGTGTCTCAGCATATTTTGAGATCAACTTTTACTGGACCATGGCATCCTGCAATGATGGAGACTTTACGTTCCAGTTGCAGTGCCGTAGTCCAGATTCTATCACAGGATCTGAGATATGAGTTTCCAGATTCCAGAAGAGAATTTTCCAAGTTTGGCAGAATTTTCAGTGCCAGATTGGACATAGTCAGTAATAGGCAAGGAATACAAGGAATACCTGCTCCATTGTACAGGGTAAATAAAGTGACTGTGGCTCTCATCCTCCCACTGTTCATTCTACTGATAAGCACTAAAAAAAGTAGGTTCACCAATCCTATTGAGAGATTCAAAATGGGGTGACAAAAATGTGTGACAGGGCTTTCTTTGCCACTCCATCCCATCCAGGCAGGTCGTTATGTCCAAAGATTAGGGCATAAAATGAGGTACAAAAGACCTTGTCCTTGAGACTGATAACAATCAAGGTTTCACAGTAGGCAGTTAACCAGCATTTTGTCTTAACTTAGGTGCTCAGCGATCACAGACATCCAGTTCAATAGATCTAAATGCAAGTTGTATGATTTTGAGTCAGTCACCTTACTTCATAAATAGCAAGCAACCTAAGGATCCCTTTGAGAGCTCTTCTTGCAAGCAGCTTGCTGCACAACAGAATCCCCCCATACATAGGGGCACTTCTCAAAGTTACTTAACACCTGCACAGAGATTCTCCAAGGATGTGGGGATGTCCACAGATACTCAGTAAGAGATTTTTTGTTGTTGCTTTTAAGCTATACTAGCTTCATAAGATTTGATCTTAGATTCATTGTGCACCCCCTACCTTCTGTGGAACAAATAGTTAAGGATATCCAGCCTTCCTTCCTTTTCTACAAGAGAAGTATGCAATGATTTAGTCTCCCTCAGCGACAAAGTGCAACATACCATGCTTATCTTTCATAAGTAGAGAGGTAAATAACACTGGCATGACACAGATTCTCTCTGATAGGTGGGGTCAGATGGAATTACTTCTGCCAGGGAGCTATTTGGAAATACTTACTCCTAGTCATTTTTAACCAATGCCATCTGCATAGAGATCTTCCATGCTTGTCCAATTAGACTTCTGTGCAGATCAACTTCCAGGGTGGTAACGTCAGTGAATAAATCTCATAAATATTTAATGTGCATGAATATAGACATTACTTTAAAAAGCAAACATACAGAAAGCTTAGTGCAATGCTTTATTTTTTCTCAAGGGTTGTAAGGTTACCATTCCAAATTGAAAGGGTACAGTATCATCACAGTCTGTGAGCATCATGATTCTCCTTTGTATAGGTGGGGATGCTGACAATGATAAAAGAATTAATAATTTGTTTTAAATCCTGTAAATTTTTTTAACAAAGTCATGATTACTTGATTTTATAGTAAAACCATACAGCAGCCAGCTGCTGCCCTTTGAGCTACTCTGAAAATCATTCTTTGAGTAATTTGCATTTTCAGTCTGACTAAACATATGTTGCACTGTACTGCCCACCAACAAATGAAATCCATGGCATTGAAACTGACTATATTAATTTTTAATAGAACTAAACTGAAATCAGGCGACTTTGGTTTTACACCCTAGTAAAATGATGCATGTCTTGGCCTCCAGTGAGTCTGAATTTTTATGAGAAAAGTAATATACTGTGTTTGTTTCCTGTCCGCAAGAATAACAGTTTTCATCATCGGTCTCCTTAAACAGCCAGAAGGTACAGCTGTACTTTTCTGTCCTATCACATATAACCTTACCTTTTAAAAAAACTGTGGCAGTAGATCTCCGACTAGTTCAAACAACTATTTCTCAATTACATTGTGAAGCTTAACAGCTCATTCACAGCTATTCCTATCCGTCTGTATTTTTTCATTATTCAACATCTAATAGGTTGTTTCAGAGTTAATCCTCGATGTTCTTTTGTTTCCAGTTGTGAATATTCATTTGGTTTAGGAAAAAGACAAATGTGGATTATCCTTTAAATCATGCCTCAAGGCTAATGTGGTTGGGAAAATAAAGGATTCCAAAAAAACAATCAAAGGAAAAAGCTCTATCCCAAGCCTTGACCTGCATAAACTTGTCTCTTAGAGGTGCTGTAAGTGCAAAGCACTATCCATGAGAGGTTATGCAGATCTTATGATGTTCTTCTCTTCCTCTCCTGTGATTTATTCATAAAGAGCCAAAAGCTCTTTTTCTTGAAAGATAAGAAAAAATAAAGCTAATGTGTTGACTCTGGAGTGATTGCAAAAGGAGCTCCCAGTTCATATCCTACCATGACTAGAAAAAGCAGTTTATGCTTTATAGAACTACTTTTTCTTCAAAACAGAATGAGCTCGAATGCAGTAATTCACACACGGTCCACCCTGTGAAGGCTATCTTAGATAGCAGAAAACTAAATGCTTGCTGTTGTTGTTTTGAATAACTTGTGAAAAACTTCAGTAAGTCTGAAGTTTGATGTACCCCTGCTAAATACTGCTTTCCCGGAAGATTTTTCTGTACATATGCATCTTGTCTCTACTGAAGGGAACTGGAGGTTATGGAGTTCTCCTTCCATTGTGACAGTTTGTTTTTATCAAGAAATCAAATAATTTTTACTAAAACTTGATTGAATGAAAGGAGACAAGTACTGTCTTATATCTTCTTGGTGCTTCAGATCCATTTTCAAATTCCTTTAGATGGTATCAGTGACCCATATCATTCCTTGTTAATGTAACAAGTAGCTAAGTTTTCAACAAGGCCATTAACAGTTAAATGTTAAATATGTTGGAGAAAGACAAGGAAAGTAAGAAATTGCTCAGCTCTGTGTACAGTGACTACACTGAGACTATGCTTGATTAAGCATTATAAAACATACTATAAGGGAGAATTTTGCTCCAGGGACAGTCGTTTGCTTACTGTGCCTTTTTATTAGGTAGGGATAGATAGAACATTACTTTTCACACATAAGTTGAACTGAAAAAGATCAAGAAGTATTTAATCTAACTTTTTTACTCTTAGGTTTTTTAATTCATCAACTATTTTTTTGTGGCCCTCAATTTTCCTGAACACATGAAGGAAAAGAACACTCAGGCAGTATCAAAGTCAGTGGCTTTTTCTTATCTTGTTGCATTTCATTCTACTTCCTCTGGCTTTAATCCCCAGGAAGGGGTTGGGGGGAGGAGGGGGCGAGGTGGTGGGAAGCTGTTCTTAGAGTATTGGTAGGAGTAGAGAATGGAAGCAAATCTTACCTTGTCCTATTCCTATGAAGATTGTTGACAAAGTATTTCCTAGGGTCCTATATAGCCTCTTTGCTTGAAAGGATATTTAATTCATATCTCACTAGACTTATAGACTGTGCTGTTGGCCATTGAAGAGGTATTATTTTATGGCTCAGCAAGAAAAAATTGTTTCTGTTTAAAGCATTTTGTTAGATGACTGTCTCTCCTCCATCTCCCTACTTCCCTTTCCAACTTGCAAATATTACTTTTTCTTTCAGCTGATGTAGCTGTTTGAAAGAAATGACTGCAGACTTATCTAAAAGCTTTATGCAGATGCAAGCAAAATAGCTTTCTCATTTCTGATAGGAATATCCCAAATAATTACAATGAGCTGGTAGACTGGACTTTACGATAACTTTCTGGAACTTAGGAGGTGCTATTCCCTCTTCTCTTTGGGGAATGACCAAGGACATTGAAAGCAATTAAACAGCTGAAAACCTTTTTTGTCACCATGCACATTTTGGAAGAGTTTTAGCATGGTTCCATAACCTGCCGCTATATGGAGCAAATCAGGAGAACATCTGGATCAGATCTTCTCATTAATTTTACATGCAAGGGATCCAGTTCAAACACCTGGAGTTTGCTCTGCAGTGAGTGCTAACGTAAGACCAGAGAAAGCGGGAGAGATTTGCTTCCATTAAACTGCTCCAGATATGAATTAAAAGCCAGGGGAGAGACACCTGTAGACACCGATGCATTAATCCAAGTTGGGCAAAGTCTGCTGGTACTTGGGGTGTAGTTACAGTGCAAAATAAAATTAAAACTTGAAACTGAATGTTGAAGTTTTGAAATGCTGAATGGGTAACCTAATGCTCAATTTTACTTCAGTTATTCTTGCACAGTATTCTGTGCTTTGTTCATCTGTGTTGATATCTTCTGAGACTGATTCTCTCCTTGTTGCCAGCAACTGTCTAGTAATGGCACCTGTAGGAGATACTTAAGGTAGAACAGTATTTCAGAATGTTTTCCATGATGAAAAGCACCATTTCTGTAGAAATCCCTTCATACCATCAGAAGTACTTTGTATTTTGGATGCTTCAGAGAGGAATGAAAACAGATTATGGGGGACATGCCTAGCCAGAATGAGTTCAGTTGCAAAAGGAATTAGTATCCAAAGCTTCAGACATCTCACTTTTGAGCTAGTCACTTCGGAGCTAATTCAGATAAACTACACAAATCACAATGGCTTCCAAGGTTGAGTGAAAAACATGTACATTCACTTATATATGTGTAGGCACTCTATCTATACAAAATAAATCACTAAGAAAAATTACTATGGCTCAGAGAATCAGAAAATATCTACTCACAAAGCACAGGAAAATGCAAACATTGTCTTACTAAATTGAATCCTTTTTTCCTTTCTTAAAAATTATTTTAAATTTATCTCCCTACATTTCAAAACTCAAAAAATCTTGCTCTATTGGCAAAATTTAAATCGACTTAATCTCAGAATAAATGTATTGTTAACACTGCAGCAAAAATCCTTTCATACGATCATTTGAAATGGTGAAAAATGATTTAATTTCAACAAATTGAAGTTCCTTTCAAGTTGCTGTAGCTTTTATGAATCTGAATGAAGCATTTTTCAGGTCATTGGGACTTGCATCTGAACTTGTAATGTATGTCCTTTTTCACTGTGACCTTTAAGGGTTTATTTGTTTGATAGGTTGCTGTTCATAGCAGGTAAAAGTGGCAGGAGATTTCTTCATGGCAGAATAAAAATTTGTTTACATAAAGGGACAAAAAAAAAAAAAAAAAAAAAAAAAAGCAATATTGAGTATAAACCTTCATTTATTTTAAAATAACAAGAAATAAGGAAAGTCTCCTCAAAGAGCCTTTGTGGAACTTGGATCACAACTGGTATCAGGAGTCATTCATTCTTGGGTATAATTTCCTCATAATTCCCTCTTGGTATCAAGGAATGCTATAGAGCAGATCATCTTGAGGGAGATCACACAGCATATGCAAGACAGCCGGGGGATCGGGCCTTGTCAGCATGGCTTCATGAAAGGCAGGTCCTGTTTGACCAACCTGATCTCCTTCTATGACCTAGTGACCCGTCCGGTAGATGAGGGAAAGGCTGTTGATGTGGTCTACCCTGACCTCAGCAAAGCCTTTGACACTGTCTCCCACAGTACTCTCCTAGACAAGCTCGTTTAGTGGGAAATATTGGTGATAGGTGGATGGCTGGACTGATTGATCTTGTAAGGTCTTTTCCGATCTTGATAGCTCTATGATTCTATGGTTTTACTTCATTAATACAAATTCGTAAAGCTGTTAGGCACAGGGTTGTTGGAACTATAATTTTTTTTTTTTTTTTTCTTTTGTGGTGACAGTACTAGCAGTTCAATTTTTTTTAAGGGGCCAAGTCTCTTATTTACCTCCATGGAAACTACAGCAGATACAAAGAGCACAGTAACATGATTTGATATAGCAAATTTCCAGCTAAAAAAAGCTATTTTTCAGCATGGCTACCACCATTAGCTATGCATTTTTGCAAGTGATGAACAAGAGCTTGCATGACATTCCTGTAAAAATCTGCACCAGAGGAGGTGACCCTCCTCTGGTTGTCCATGCAGGCCATCTTTCATCAGCCCAAATAGATGGAAGTCAGAAGTCACCAAATCCAAACTATACAGTGAATGTGGTGGGACAGAACAGCCAAGATAGACATTGTGCTCCACTCTCTTCAAACTGTTACTGTGCCTGATGTTATCATGTTGGAGAAAGATTGTCATCTTCTCTGGGCTTCAGAAGTTTGAGCTGTCAGCTTAGTAAGCATCATGATGTAGCAGTCAGAGTTGATGGTTTGTCTGAGTTCCAGGAAATCCAGAGATTTTACCCCTTTCTTGCCCCAAACAATAGTGCACATTTCTTTACCCACTGAGAGCTGAGCCTTGAACATTTTCTTCAGTGGAAGAATTCATGTGTCATCATTCCATGTACTGTCATTTTGAATCTGGCTCATAGTAATAATACCACATCTCATCTCCAGTAATGATGTGATCCAAGAAACTGTCACTTTCAGCCTTGTATTGGTTTAATGGATCATGATAAACTTGCATACTATGTTCTTTCTATTCCTGTGTGGGTACTCATGGGATTCACCTGGGGCAAGCTTTGCAGCCAGTCTTGCCACCACCATTTCCAATGAATTGAAGCCAATTTTCAGGTTTGTACACAGTTCTTTTGTTGTAATCCAACAATTTGTGTGAATGAGCTGATTGAGACATTCTTCGTTTTGTGGTGTAACAGTTGTACATGACAACAAGAACAAGAACAGCAACAAAATAACAGAGAAGGAAGAGTTCATAGCATTAATATGGACTGCTCTGAATTTAATCCTTGTTTTGGTCAAGAAAGACTAGTAACACCTGATGGTCATTCTGTAACCACATTACAGTCAAAGTGGTAATTACATGTTACTATGTGTCTTGATTTTCAGAGAAAAGCTGAGGGGCTGAGATAAGAGATACACAGTTTCTTAGGAGAATTCTTGAGGCCTGTGATACTGGTGGAGTTCAGGCATATGAAACAGGATTCAACTCTCAAGTGGGACTCACTATCTGTACTTGTTGATCTGGTCAATAATGTGCCAAGAAAGACTCAGAAGATGCAAGCTTATTTCCCAGATCTGTCTTTGATTTTCTGCATTACTTTTTCTCCGATTTATTTCCTTGTCTACATTTAGAATGTAAATAATGATGCACTATCACCTGTGTTTTGAAATCTGTATACTAAAATAAGCTCAATGATATTAAACAGATTTTGACTGCTGAGTTTCAGCTCCAGCCAATGTTTTTCTCAAGTTATTTATATGTTTCAACATCCACCTGATATGAAAAGTCACTAACCACCTTCTCTGTATTCAGGCTGAAATAGGCAGCACATGAGAGAGCATGTCAGTACAGCACATGTCAAAAGGAGGGTCATAAGCAGCAATGTCAGAAAATTTGCATTCGTGCAAAATTATAACCGCTATGTGTGTCAAGAGCCACCATCTATTAAAGTCAGAACAAATAGAATTAGTGAGGTCACAGAGGGAAAAATAATGTGCAGCTCATAATTCAGCCCAAAGTTCATATGAAAACAGGCAAGAAAGATTTATTATGGCTTTTCAAAAACTCATATGACAGCCAGTTGGTGGCATTTTTAGTGAGGTAGAATTATATCTATTATCTATGAAATCCACAAAACACAACTTTCAGTAAATGAATTTCAAATACCTCACACTCAGCAGGAAAAGAATAACTTCCAAAGTAGTTATTTAAAGTTACTGAAAACAGAGTGTGTGTGGATAAATACACCAAGATGATGTACATTTTTAATATTCCCTGTTCTACTCTTCTCTGCCTGCTTTAATTTATTAACTTAATTCAGCTATGCTCACTATCATATGAACTTTAAAAATATAGCTTGTACGTTTACAGACTACTGTAGTTTACAGCTTTCCTAACAAATTTCCAGGAATATCTCAAATTACTATGACTTTATGGCAGTTCAGCTGTCCCTATCCTCACTCTTCTGTGAAATTTCCAACCAACTAACTCTACCATGTCTAAATTTTTAAAATTTTTTTTTTTTTTTTTTTTTTTCTGACAGAAAATCCCTTATCTTTCTATTTGTTCCATTCATCGTGTAGAGCGATTTGTTAATGACCAAGTAACACACACACAAAAGTCTCCAAAATGAAAGAAGAATGGATTTCAACTAATCTTAATATAAATGACAACATATCACTAGTGCTGTGACTTTTGGGGTTCGATCCTACACTGAGCAGTACAGCAAAGTGCATGGACCAGTGGTTTTCACTGAATTCAGAAATGAGCCTTCATATCCTCTATCTATTGAGGAGTAACTATGAAATCAATATCCACTACAGATAACATTCAAGTAAAACAATTTCAGTTTCATCATTTGTATGGAGGTTTTATACAGAAATAGTGTTACTATTTAAAGGTACTATATGAAGACGTGTAAATGGATTCAAAGATTCATCTCTAGAGAAATTTAAACCCAGATTGCAAACATTCAAAATATTCCATAGAGAGATGTACCAGATATACAGGATGCAAATGTGCTTTACCTTCACAATGGGCAATACTACTTACCTTCATGTTCACACTTCATAAAATTCTCAAATGAAATGATGTTACATATATAGAGACTTGGGATGTATATGCAAATCCTGATTTAAATTATCAGTTCATCCATGAGTGTTCTTTCAAAAAATATTGATTGTGAATGATAGTATGAATAGAGATAGTGGGAGAATATACATAAGAACATGAGGTATCACATCTGAAATTATTTCACCAATATTTTGTTATTCAAACATTGTTCACAAACAGGGAGCCTGCAGGGGCTTGTTATAATTGGTGTGTAAATTTTAAATTTAAATGTTCTACATAACATAAATCTCCACATGTCATAACAACTCTTAATAAATGCTTTGTTTGTTTGTTTGTTTGTTTGTTGAGAACTTCTGAAAGTTATAGCTGCCTGCATCTTCCTTTGTGAGCTAGTAATAATAATTAGCATTAGCATTGGTTCTGGATGTATCATGCTCTGATGCTCTTCTGTTACAGTGGGAGGGATTTTTTTTCCTTCAACCATCACCTAGAGGTTCAGGAATGTGAGAAACATAGGAAGCCTGACTGCTACTGAAGACTAAGGCAAATAAGTTGCTAGTTCCTCTGCCTTCTCTATGTCCACTGTAGCCAGTTTTCCCTTTATCAGGGTGTGTACAGTCTATTTTGCATTCCTCTTCTGATCAGTGTGCTACAGAATCCCTTCATAGTGTTTTTCACAAGCCTAGCCAAGTTCAACACTATCTCTGCTTTCACTTTCCTGATCCCATCTCTGCACATCCAGGTGGCATCCCAGGGCATATCTCTGAGTTTGACCAACCATATCCTCCCAGTTTGACCAACCATATCGATGTCCCGCCTCCTTTGCTTGACTAATACTTGCAAATGGAGAGTTGTGCTTGTGAACTCTTGAGTTGAACTTATGCTCTCAGGAATACTTCCATAAAAGCTGACAGTTGTGCTCCATTCCTTTGTATACTTTTTAAATAGCTGAAGTAACAGAAGTTTGTTACATTGCACATATCCACTCTCTCATTTAAATCTATTGAAGGTTGACATTACTTAGTAGTAGTGCTGGGTACACCCTTGAGATTATCAAAGATTCACCTACCTCAGTACAAGACATTGACTACAAAATGTCCTTTATTGATCCGATCCCTAATATTCACTCCTAAACTCTGAACCTGATAATGACTGCTTCTCAGAAGCAGTTTTTTTCAATCTGTCTACTTCTTCACATAGAGAAGAACTCCTCTGCCCCTCCTGCCCTGTCTGTCTCTTCTAAAAAAGCTTTTAGCTCACAATCATACTATTCCAGTTGTGCAGTCCATCCCAGATGTGCATTTCTGTGACATCAGCTTAGTCAGAATTTTTTAACTTCTCCATGGCTTCCAGCTCTTCTTGCTATTTCTCATGCTGTGTGCATTGGTATGGAGCCACTTCACCTAGGCTATCAGCTGCATTACCTTCTTTGATGAACCATACTGAATTCCCGTGGGACAAATCTGAAATTTTTCCCTGCTGCTTCCTAAAGTTACAGTGTTCCTTGGTCCTTTTCTCTCACCTCCTTAAGGTTATGGATATGGTTCTGCTTGCTGAAAAGCAGGCGACAGTGTCATAGTGCTACATATCTCACAGTTATTTGACTAACGAGATGTAGATTGGCTGCTGCTACCAACTTTATATTTGTGCTGTTTCTTATCTCCTGGCTACTGAATATAAAGCATGTGACTTGTTACTGAAACAGAGACGAAGACTAACCACCAAGCTACATTTCATGCTCCACGTGCCTATCCTCTCCTTGATGCATGACTCAGTTTCAACTGCAATATGAAGAGTTAGTACATATTTCATTTCTTCATGGTTAATAATTGGAGATTTCTTGTATAAGCCAGAGGGATCTGGGATGTGGGAGACAGAAGCTCTGCTCCTTCTCTGAGAAGGCAGAACTATTAGACATGGTTGTCTCATGTGGCTCAAACTATAGACTCTGAGTCAAACTCAGTGGTGTCTTTACATTTTAGATGTATATTAAACACATCTACCAAATCAGGGATTGCAGGGATGTCGTTCATTCTTAACCCATCAGCTCATTACGTCACAGAATCAATCGTGTCTTCCATAAAAAAGCAGTAGCAGAAACAGAGATGCCTTATGTGTGTGAGCAGCATCTCAAGGCCTAAAGTAGGCCAGGAAGGATGATTTTGGATATCTCTGTCTACTGAATGAAGACATATAAATTCCAGCAGCTTTGCTTTTCTGATCATTATGTATAATTTTGGATCTTTCCCTGAGTCTCAGCTTTCTTTAATAGAAGGAGGCTTTCAACAAAAGCCTTCAGTTACAAAAGCTTCTAAAAGATATAGCTTTCTACATCTCACAGTGTTTCCTGACCTTAACAGTAGAATGAATAATATATCAAGTAAAATAATGAATAAATGCATAAAGCACAGTTTTGTAATTTTGTTTTGAAGTACTTTCATTTTCTGTTTTCAAACCCGGAACCCTCCCCCACCTTCTGAAATATTTCAATACATTTTCGTAATTGTGCTTGGTTTCATTTTCTTTCTTTTCATTCTAAGTACCGGCTGAGAAATGAACAGCAGCAAATGTGAATGCTTTTAGAATGCATTAATCTTTGGGACGTAGATTGCCCTTGTTACATCTGTATTACCAGCATGATTCAAGCATAAGTGGAATCTGGCTTTTTAAAATCATGTAGTATCAAACAGATGCCTTTTGGAAAAGCATGTGTTTCCTCTCTTAACAAAACGATTAGTTATCGGAATAGTGTAGTCTATATTAATCCTCCACAGTCTCATGAAATATAAATGTCGTGTATATGTCACATGACTTACCGTGGAATTTCCTAATATGTTATAACATACTACAGAACACATAACATAGAAAGCTGGAATAAATGTTGGCTCTTGTAAATTCAATAGCAAAACTTTTCCTCATTTCTATGACTCAGAAGCCCTAGAATTTTCCAATTCTTTTTATCTGTTCCAGAGCTTTAATTTGTTTCTGCTATTTTTAAAAAATATGACGGAAGGGGAAGAATCTTTTCTGAGATTCTTGACCTGCTTTGAGATTAGTTATACTAAGTGACAACAACTACTTGAGATCCCATTCTCTTTAGGAAACAGGAGCTGTTCGGGGATTTATTCATGATCCTGAGCTCTATATAGTAGATTAACAATTCTCAGAAAACATGAACATCATGTTTTATTTGTACATTAGTTTATGTGGACAAGAATAATATTTCAGAACTTACTCATCTATAAAACACAGTTGTGGTTAGCTCTACACTGTGGAAAATCTCAACAGTTTAGCTCACAAAGAGAATGTCTTATATTCATCCCTTTGGCTGTTTTTGTGCATGTGTGTGTTTGTGTTTGCTTTCAGTTTGCTTGGATACCATAAGTTTAAAATTAGTAATGATTTTTTCACAAGTACTGTTCAAATCCCACTAAGGAGCTGCAAAGTACGTTGAATTAGACATATGGCAATTTCTTTGAAATTTGTTTTTCTTTTCTTTTTCTTTTCTTTTCTTTTTCTTTTCTTTTCTTTTCTTTTCTTTTCTTTTCTTTTCTTTTCTTTTCTTTTCTTTTCTTTTCTTTCTTTCTTTTCTTTCTTTCCTTTCTCCTGCTGTGGAAACAAAACAAACCTCTTGGCAAGGCAGCCTGTACTTACAGCCCTCTTCCTTCTCCTTTATGCAGTGTGATGTCACCACTTGGCACAGAGAAATCCATTGTTTCAGTGAGCCTCCCATAAATGGCCTTTCTGTGTTCCTGATTTACATGGTAAGAAATCGGATGGGAATTGCTTGCTGTGGTGACTCCCACTTTCCTTTCAGTTAAACATCATTTCGTAGTAAATATCCACAGGATACATTGTTATTCATGGTACATCCTGTCTACTACCAAAGCACTCATTTTCCGTTGTTTTTCTGGAACTCTCAATTTGAACAGTTTGCAAAATAAAGCTCTTCTTTCCTTCTCTCCTTTCTCCTCCCTCTCTTTCCAAACATTACAAATGTTGGCTCTGACATTTGAACATTTAAATCCTAGAACAAAGGCAACTTGTTTCTTTATTTCAGAAGTAAACTCATAATGGTGGCATGATTCCAGAGAGCTGTACTCTTCCTTACAGAAGCGTTTTTATGCTTCATGCTCTAGACAAGTTATGACAAAGTTATCCCATTTTGAAACTTCTCAGGATTTATTTATTTTTTAATGAAGTGTTCCTTTCTGGATTGAAAGTCAAAACATACATATAAACAACAACAAAAACAATAACAAAAACAGCATTGGGGTTAAATCAGAAAGTGAAAGAATTTTTGTGATTAAAGAACTGGACAAAACTTATGGAAGATATTGAAGTCCAACAGATTTCTGCTAGATTTCTGGTAAATATCTCTTCTCCTTCCTTTCCTTCTTTCCTTCTTTCCTTCCTTCCTTCCCTTCCTCCCCTTCTCCTTTCTGTTGATTGCAAGCTCTTAGGAACTGAGAGCTCTACTTGTGTACAAGAAGTATCACAGGGGACTTCAGCTGAGATTTCCACGAGCCACTGCAGTAAAATATAACCAGTAATAATTAAATCCGTAATCTCAAGAATCTTGAATTTATTGCATGTTCAATTCTGATGTGAATAATTTTCCTCTGACAGGATAAGCACATTATAATCAGAGGTAAAATTTCCTCCAGTTTCCAAAATGTCAATATATCTCACTAGTGAGCTACGTCATCTGATGCTCTACTTAGATCTTTGGTCTTTATAGTTGTATGAAATTTTTGAAGACGTGATTGCTTCTGTTTTTTAAAAACTTTAAAAAATATGCCTGTGATGAGCAGTTGCCATCTGCATTTATTCAAATGTGATAGGCAGGATCCCTGGTTGCTGTAAGTCAGTAAGTTGCTCTGATTTGCATTGTATATGGTTTGGCTGTCTGCCTTTTAAATAAAAAGGGAGCTCAAATACTGTTGTTAGTACTGCTGTGAGCTATTTTTACTTAGTCAACCAAGAAAAAATATCACCACCCTAAATAAAGAGAATTTTAACAAGTCCTGAGTAGATACTCTGGGGCTGTGAAAAATCTGTTTCTTTTCAGTGAGCATCTGGAACCCCCAGTGGAGTTCTGGCCTTTTCCCATACACTTCTCTTCCAGAAATAACACTGGAGAGTGGCAGTTTCCCATCAGCTCTGAAGAGCAGAACTGTAACCTCAGGAAGAATTGTATAAACATCACTGTCAAGCAGCAGCTCCCAAGGAGAAGGGTGAAAATTCACGTGTTTAGTTCATGTGGAGAATGGAATGTTGACCAAGTTCATCTGAATGATTGGAAAAATATCATGGGCTTCATTAAAATGACTTTCTCCTTCTAAGGGCTTGACAGCCACTTTCTGTTTCATGACAAGCAACATTTTCCAACAATAAAATTGCCAAATTATGCTGCAGCAGGCTTAAGGAAAGATTTATTAAGCAACTGGCTTATAATTAAACAGACAAAGGAAACGTATTTTTTGACACACTTCACATTGTGAATAGTAGATAAGATTATAATTTGGGTTTTATCAGAGAGTAAGTGTGCTGAGATGCAGTGCCAATTTAATATTCAAAAGCTTGTTTATTGTTGAAGATGATATCCTTTAGAATTGTTAAAATCCAGCTAACACAAGTAAATATTATTATTTAATTAAGAATTTCACAAAGGAAGAAATATTGGTGTGTGCAACAATATATCTTCCAGCAGATAATGTGTGTTTCCAAGCAGGACCTCCAAAAGAATACAAATGAACTCATCCGGAACTTCAGAGTTAATGAAAATATTAAGACAATGAGGCTAAAAGGTAGGGAGACAGAAAATAGAGAAAGAAAGGGAGAGAGAACAGCTATGGTAGAAAATGTTTTACATAGTATGGAAAATAAGTTACAAGGATTTGAAAACATCTGGAATACATTTCTGGAATGTCTCTGAAAAAGAAAACAAACCACAGGAGAAAAGTCAGACTAAGCGTTACTCAATTCCTTTCTTCCTTTCCTTTTTATAAAGGGGGAATGTAAAAAAATGTTTGATGTTAATGGAAAAATTCCTTCCAGTATATGTGTTCTGCCTTCATAGACCTCAACTGAGTAAGCACAAGGCTAATTTTAAACATTTCAACGACTCCTTCAAAACCAGTGGTATTATGCATGTATTAGAACTAGATGCATAAAAAAGCTTGGGTAAAAAACCCTTTCCAGTGATAATGATGAGCTTTGGACTAGGCTGGCTCTTGTCTCCAGTATCATATACACTGAAAGTCACAGAACCAAAAATGACATTTTTCAAGTCAACAAGAGCTCTAGAAATATTCATATTGCCTTGAAGTCCAATGAATTCCAGGTTCATTCTAAGTACGCAAAATGTATTAAGGGGAGAGAAACTATTAAAAAAAAGTTTGAAAGACTCTGAAGTGCCCTTGAAAATAGCAAACTTCTACTATGAATGGAGGAATCACTCAAAAGGAAAGATTTTCTGATTTGCATATGTGATGTATACAAGAAGCATAATGTATTTCATTTTATAGATATGCTTTCTGTTGGTGAAAAGTTTTGTGTTCTCCTTCTGAGACATTCATATATTCTTAAGAAAATAAAGAAATTCTGTCAAGGTTTTTTATCTGAAATATTTATTTAAATCTCCTTTACCTGTGTTACTCGCACAGGGGTTGTGATTAGGATAATTGGAGCCGGTGTCATGACAAAGGAGTCAGTCTCAAAATTTCTGAGGGTTTCCAAGCTGGAAAGTTTGCAAGATACTTTGAATTCTGGACATGAATTGATCTGACATATTCAAAAGAAAGTCAGTTTACTCTGAAAATAAATTTAAAAAAGACAACATTCTAGAGAATTTTGGATCTTCTTATTTCCCAAACTCTTTTATTCCCAACTCACTGTCCCTCATATAAACACTCAGGGCTGTGAAGGCCTTGGAAACACTCCATTTACCTGCACTGAGGAGAGGTTATCTCTGTGGTCATACTTGCTAAGGCTATATTCTGTCATAGCCAACAGGAAAATTTACAGATCTGAAGCATAAATAACGTAACTGTGTAAAGAATGGGAATTACATATCATCCTCTGTGGCCTAATCCTGACTACTGACATTTTTTGAAAAGAGGTGTTTTTTCAATGCATGTAAATTTTGTCTTCTTTCTCAATAAGCTCCTTCCCTTTACTATCCCGTGCCCATCCCAAAACGTTTTTTCTTAGACTATTAGATTATTCATCAAGATTTTGTGTTTGAAAATGTAAGGTCAAACTTATTGTTATTAATGTATGATATGACATATATTGGACCCATGTATCAGTCCACTATGACAGGATTTTATATCAGGTGGTGTTAACCACTCCCAAATTGTACATTTTATTTTGAAAGAATTTCAGGCCCTGAAAGAAAAACTTAGGTTTATGTGGGTCCTCCATACATAGAAAATTTCTGTGGTAATGAAGAAGTCACTTTGATACAAAATCTGAGTATCTGAAGTGTTCCCACAGAATAATGAAGATTATGTTTTCATTCCTTTTTCATTCTTTTTGATGACAGCCAGAATGATGAAGCAACAGTCTCTTTAGGACTGAGGCTCACAAGCTAATTTATTGAGGTCTCAGACAACATGTAAAAGACAATTCTGATTTTTCTGGCTCTAAAGAGACACAAGACTTTGCTGTCCTGTGTTTAGAGTTCTCACAGGAAAGTCTTAGTGATCTAAAGATTGTTGTTGCCTTATATGTTAAAAAGAGATTGTATAGGAGCTGCTCCAAAAGTAATACCCCTATTTTATTCTATGCCTATGATGTCGTAGGACAATGTTGGTGGTGTGGCAGGAGAGGTTGAACCTCCCCATCAATATTCCATTATGTTTTGTTGCCATGTGACAGATGGCAGCAGAGTTGTATTCTTATACACTGTTGTCTGATGTGGAAGAACATATGAAGCAAAGCTGTGGAACCAAATTCTTGCATGTGACCAAATTCTTGCATGTAATTCTTGCATCAGTTGATTCTTGCTGAACGTTTATGGAAACCAAACAATAAATGTGAGGTGATGGCTGGTGTGTTTTAGCAGTGGCAACAGTAACAGTAGGCCACCTCCGTTGGTGCAGATTTTTATGAATGCAGCATGCAGGCACCTGTACATAGCTGGCAAAAATGCATAGCTAATAGTGAAGACTATATTGAAAAATAGTGTTTTGCAGATGAACATTTGCTCTATCAAATCCTGTTATTGAGATCTTTGTTTTTTTTTTTCTAGTTTCCATGAAAATAAATCAGAGAAATTTCTTTTGGAGCTACCAACACATGAAAATGGTAAGGAAACATTTTGTGGTAAGCTACAATGCAAATAAAAATCTTTCTTCTATGATATGAATCTTCTATGATTCTTTTTCTAGGTCATTAGAATAAAAGCTGTTAGTGTAAGGGACACTGTTATCTTGAAAATAGATCAGTATATACACTAATATCTAGAAATAGTAATGTATTATTTTAATTAAATATTTTCCTGCTGAAATAATCAATATGAATTCTACATAGTATCTGAGCCTAGATGCAACAATTAAATAACTGCAATGTCATTTAATTTTACATTTCCAGTTACAGTCATTTTCACTTAGGACTTCGGTAAAGTGTCTTTAAAGGAGAGAAGTGGAAAAAGTAGAATGCTTAGGAGACTTCATTTTAAAAAGCAAATCTAATTTGCATTATTGACAGACAGAGAAAACTACAAAAGGTTTAATGGAGTTTAATGAGCAAGTCTTGTGATTCTACCATATTCCCAATAGGTTGTCTTATTATCTCAGTATTATAGAAATCCTCAGAGCCAGTCACTAGATGTGTGGGAGCATTTTCCTTCTATTGACACAGTTCCTCTCAATTTTTCAACCAGTGCCTTTCTATTTCCTTTAGACAAAATAACTGTTTCTCAGCTTTCCTGCTGTTTGCTTACTCTCTGCTTTCTGCTTCAAACTACAAAACCTGATTGCAATGAGCAAGAAATTCTCTTTGTCATATATACGTATATTTTTTGCTATGTTGCAGTAGTTGCATGATGAGCATGAAATATCAGGAGAATTCTCCTCTAAGGAGGATATTAAACAATGAGTAACCATAGATGGCGAAATTGTGACTCTGATCCTAATGTTCCCGTCCCTTCTGTTCATTAAAAATATTTCTTGTTCTGCTGCAAAATAGATAATTATGTGTTGCAATTAAATCAGTACTGAAACAATCTTTATGTCAGCTTACAATAAGTTAGGACAAATCCAGAATTTTGCTCATGTTGCTTTTGGCAAGCAATTCAGAAGAACTACTTCATCTTACAAAGAGTTGATCAATAGGTCAGTTCTGTGATAGAATCATAGAATGGTTTGGATTGGCAGGGATCATTAAGATCATCTAGTTCCTACCCCCTGCTATAGGCAGGTACACCTCCCACTACACCAGATTGCGCAAAGCCCCATTCAGCCTGGCCTTGAATGCTTTGGGGGGGGAAGTGAAGGGAGGGGGTATTCACATGCTGCTGGGTGTCTCACCACCCTCAAAGTAAATAATTTCTTCCTAATATTTAGTCTAAATCTACCCTGTTTCAGTTTAAAACCATTTCCCCTAGTCCTATCACTACATACACTTAAAAAACTTTCTATCTTTCCTGTAGGCTCCCTTCTGGTGCTGGAAAGCCACTATAAGCTCTCCCTGAAGCCTTCTTTTCTCCAGGCTGAAAAACCTCAACTCTCTCAGGCTGCCCTCTTAGGGAAGATGCTCCAGCAACTTCCGTCTTGGTTATATATTATTTCCGCTACTGACACATATGTATGCAGAGGGTTTCTATATCTTTGCCCTCATTTCCATTTTTTCATGAAAATCAGACAGTTAAAATAGCATGTTTAGATGTATATCTCTGATGAACATTAAGCTTATAAAATTAATATAAATTTATATAAAGTACACCCATTGTACCTTCAATCACCAAAACAGAGAAGAACAGAATAGTACACCTCTCTGTGAACAGTATTTCTGTGGGAAAAAAAAAAGGCTTTTGAAGGGAATAGTGACTTCAGAAACATTTATTTCTGTGGTAACACTTTGTTTAGTTTTGTTTTGCTGTTTGATTTTTTGTTTTCCCCTGAAATATGCAAGTTCTGATAAACTAAATGATTTATTATTATTATTATGAAACAATTCAGAAATGCCACTGTAGTGCTTTAGGGAACTGTAATGGTGTCAGGTGTCTACTCCCTTCTCTGAACTGTTCACTATAGCAATATCTACAAACAGTAGTTTCTCAGTAAGAGGAAAGTGCTGATAAATTTTAGAAGATATATATATAAATTCAAAACCTCACTTAATTGAAAATGAAGATGCAGACATTGTGAGTATCATGCAAATTGGTATTAATTCTGCAATATTACTGACAGTTTGTATTAGGCTGATAAGAAATTATATACTAAAAATCTATCAGTGAGACAATCTGAAGTCTTGTAACTTTTTCTTATTTGTAGGATTCATTTTGCTCAGTCATCCAGGTTTTACAATTATACACAAAGCCTCAGCTCACCTTGAGTTTAGCAGGACCAACCTCCTTGTATTGGAGAGAGAGCTGAGCTGACATCCTCTTGTATATTTGAATGTTTCCACAAACATTACAGCAAAAATTAGTGACATAAGCAGTGTTGAGTTATTGAAATCTTTGTCCTTACTGTCAGTTAAGCAGCTTCTGCCTCAAAATCCAATCTATGAGTTTGGCATCTTATTACTGGTGATGAATCATTTCCTTCTGCATTGGTTACTTTGACTGACCCTTGAAAAGGCAACTCATGTAGAAAATGTTCAGTACCTACATTATTTCTCAACAGGCAATATAGATTTGTTGATTGTCAGTCACAAATTCACTTATGCAGAACTAAGGAAAAAGCACAGAGGCAGAAATACTGTTGGCTGTTTAATTTCTTACTATTCCAGCTCTTTAATTTGTTATTTATGAAGTGGTAGAATTTAGTAGGACAATCTGAGCTAAAACATGCAATTTATTTTTATCCAGATTTCTTTATAACTTTATTCATTTTGAGGAAATTGCAGGAAGTGCAAAATAATTCCCTTAGAAATGAAGTAGCTGACACTTTACATTTATTACAGCTGTGAAGCCTTCAAGGTAGATGAGTAATAATTTTTCATTCTCAACGATAGTTGTACAGAGAATGCTTGGAGACTTGTGAAGGATGATTAACAGACTGTGCATTCCCATGCAATAGCATCATGTTACTAATTCACTTCAAAATAAGTTCACCATTCACTACCAAGTAGGAAAGAAATGGACTTGGCATTTTACTCAAATTATCTGCTTTCATAACCATCCATTTTCAAGTCAAGGCCAAGAGCTTTTCTAAAAAAGGTGTAAGTCTACAGGCTATATTTACCATAAATGTGTATTGTGTCTGCACTTGAGCTTTTTCAGTTATTAAAAATACTGAATGTTTCAAAACAAGAAGGGAACAAGCTGATAATACAATAACAATAACACATGAAGAATATTTTGGATCCACATTTAGTTCTCTATTATTATGATGTTTGAAAAATGTAACTGATTGTAAAAAAAATAGCTTTTGATTTCTTTTTTTAAAAAAATGATATTCAGAGTTTCATTTTATGAATAACATTAGCTTGAATAAAGCTGAGAGGATCTATTATTTCTTAATTTTGACACTTTTAAAAAAGTACAATACATACAGTAAAATTCACCAACAGATTTGTCAACCAGATAAATTTGCAAAGGTACTTGATTGAATACAAAAGGGTTATAAATCATTATTGCCACCAAATTTGAGCCATTTACTTTCAGCAGCTATCCAAATCTCTTTTTTTTAAAACTTTAGTAAAAAGGGTAATTGCAGTTATATGTATTTAGTAGCTAAGTCTTAAGCTTACATAGTATAATTTAGGGTGGAAGAAAAAAAAGTAGTAGTGGGGAGATGGGTGACTGCGGAGATCAATTGTACTTGTGAAGCTTGAGAAGAATGTTCTAATTCTATCCTTTTCCACATGAAAGTTTTTGAAGATTGTCAAAGAACAAGCAAATAAATTAGTCTTGAAGACTATTTCAGATAAAATTTAAAAGTGTTACTGAAAGAATTTGAGAAATTACAGTGGCATTTGGGAAAGCTGCCACATTCTAAGGCAGACTCACTGATTAGGTGACCAAACAAGTTCAGGTTGCTACAGCTTGAAGCAAACCTCAATTCATCTGAGTTTCTTGATTACTTCCTGCAAGTATTAATGTTGATTTTGTGAAAATAAGTTCACTTCCAGAAGAATTTTTATAGGAAGATCCTTGAATTTGAATATTAACTTTCCTTCCAAATTGTTAGATATTGATTAGCTCGTGGCAGGAATGGCTGTTTCTCAAAACATTGAACTCTAGTTCAATCACTATAATCTTCAAGATGAGCAACAAATGGAATCTACAGGGTTTTTGTTTATACCCAGGGCACTTATCAACATCCTCTGAAAGAAAGTTGTAATCCACTACTGAAGTCTCTGTATTTATTTGGGGATCTATAGGGTTTATAGATGTGTGCAAGTCTTCTACCCTGAAGGGAATGGTCTGAGTAAGAGTATTTACTACAGCTGGTAAATAAATCACAGAATCACAGAAATCACAGAAACACCAAGGTTGGAAAAGACCTACAAGATCATCCAGTCCAGCCATCTACCTATCACCAATTGTTCTCACTAAATCATATTCCTCAACACAAAATCCAATTGATCTTTGAACACCTCAAGGGTCGGTGGCTCCACCACCTCCCTGCGCAGCCCATTCCAGTGCCTGACCACTCTTTCAGAGATGTAGTATTTCCTAACATCCAGCCTAAATCTCCCCTGATGCATCTTGAAGCCATTCCCTCTAGTTCTATCCTCAGTTACATGAGAGAAGAGGCTGACCCCCAGCTCACTACAACCTCCCTTCAGGTAGTTACAGGGAGCAATAAGGTCTCCCCTGAGCCTCCTCTTCTCCAGACTAAACAATCCCAGCTCCTTCAGCAGCTTCTCATAAGGTCTGTGCTCCAGACCCCTCACCAGCTTTGTTGCCCTTCTTTGAACCCGCTCCAGGACCTCAGTGTCTTTCTTGCAGTGAGGGGCCCAAAACTGGACACAGCACTTGAGGTGCAGTCTCACCAGTGCTCAGTCCAGGGGGACAATCACTTCCCTGTTCCTGCTGGCAACAGTGTTTCTGATGCAAGCCAGAATGCCATTGGCCTTCTTGGCCACACTGCTGGTTCATGTTCAGCCAAGCATCAGTCAATATCCCCAGGTCCATTTCCTCTACACAGTCTTCCAGCCACTCTACCCCAGGCCTGTGTGTTGCCTGGGGTTGTTGTGGCCAAAGTGCAGGACCCGGCATTTGGTCTTGTTGAACCTCATCCCATTGGCTTCAGCCTAGCTATCCAGCCTGTCCAGATCCATGTGTAGGGCCTCGCTACCCCTGGGCAGATCCACACTTCCAGCCAACTTGGTGTCATCTGCAAACTTACTGAGGGTGCACTCGATGCCCTTATCCAGGTCATCAGTAAAGATATTGAAGAGGACACACCCCAGCACCGATACCTGGGAAACATCACTCGTGACCAGCCACCAGCTGGATTTAGCTCCATTCACTACCACTCTCTGAGCTTGGTCTTCCAGCTAGCTTCTTATCCAACCAAGAGTGTACCTATCCAAACCACGGGCTGCCAGCTTCTGCAGGAGAATATTATAGGAGACAGTGTCAAAGGCTTTGCTGAAGCCTAGGTAGACTACATCAACAGCCTTTCCCTCATCCACCTAGGTCACTAGGTCATGAGCTCACTAGACCATAGAAGGTGATCAGATTGGTCAAGCAGGACCTGCCATTTGTGAACTAATGCTGGCTAGGCCTCATCCCCTGGTTGTCCTGCACATGGTGCATGATCTCCTTCAAGACAATCTGCTTCATATCCTTCCCTGGCACCAAGGTCATGCTAACAGGCCTGTTTTCCCAAACCCTGCTTACAAAACTTCTTGTAGATGGGAACCACATTGGCAAGCCTCCACTCTTCTTAATGGTCCTAAGGTGTTCATTACAAAAGTAGCGTGTGAGTTTTTTGCTTGAATATTATTGGATTATTGGATTCCACAAAATCCAGTGGGACCACTCTACGTTAAACACGTAACTTTCTGTAGGGATGTAGGGATCTTCTTTCCTCTGTAAAGGATAAGCCCCAGAAGCAGTGGATATATTCACTGTGACTTACACACTGTGAAAAGGAACTGGCATCCTCTTTGCAGGCACTGAAACTATTTAAAAAATGAAGGGTATAAGCACACAAATGCTCTCAAACACTTTCTTCTTTCCACAATAAGCCAGAAGAAAAACAAACAATATTAATTCCTAGCACACTTACAATGATTCTCAGAGAAAAATCATGGATAAACATACTTATCACAGATTTATCTAAAATGAAATTGCATTTTTTTTTCTTCATTTTATTGAAAGTATGAAAAGTTCTTTCACTACTGTGGTAAACAGTAAAGCTTTTTGAGAAATACTTTATAGGACATTTGTATATATGCAATATATATGTATTACACATGTATGTGTTGGTTTGTGTGTACAGATTTTATATAACTCATGAAAAGTTATTTGGAACTTCCAGTAGGAAACTGAGTATTAAGGAGAGAGATTTCTTCGGGGCTGTAACATCTGAGAGTCTTGCAGACTATTTATGGTCTATCTGATATCTCTAGGTATCAGGATACTTACCTACTCATATTTACGTTTTTCTAAATTACTATGTTTCATATGTTTTTATGATTCATACATTAAATTTATTTAATATATAATGCGAATGTGAAATAGCATTCAACACAGCCCTTTCTCTCTGAATTTCCAAGAAATTTCAATCATACTTTGGTAAACTCAGGTAGGTAAAATCACCACCACAAATGAAAAATGTCATATGTCAGTAGGAATCTGTATATCTACAGCCCTATGGATTGTAGAAACATAGTGACCTAGATGTAGAAGACATTTAGTGAGTTAAGAACCCACAGAAAACAGTCTGATAAATTGCCATTGATTTAGACATCTAACAAAATTATTAAAGAATTTAGAAGGCAATCTTTAATAAACAAGTTGTTTTTACAGCTTATTGTCTGTCCTCCCGTTTTCATTGTCCCATAAAAATCACAAGATTAGATATATATTAGTGATTCAACTCGAAGCACAATTCAATGAAGTGGACCGTATCTATCGTAGAGCTCTTAAATTCGTGTGATTTCTACAAGTGCCAGTCAGGTTCACTGCAATTTGCAGTACATTTAGCTGTTTTTATTTTATGGTATGTGTCTCAATATTGTAAAATGTTGCTGCAAACTACACTAACTTAACTTTTAATCACCTGTTCATGTAGTCCAGCAGAATTTGCACCCATTTATATGTATATCATTTGTTTTCTTGCTTTTGTATTCTTTCTACCAAGCACAATGCTTATGTCAATTTTCCCAAGGCAGCTTTGGGTCATAATCAGAACTTTATCAACTGAGTTAATGTTTTCAGTACAGTAAAGGAATTTGTTTGTTTAGAAACTTCTTTGCTTGTGCTCCAAAGTTCTTTATGAAATCTTGAATAGTGTCAGAGCACTCAGAGTGTCACAATTGTGCTTGTTTGTTTGTGTTTCCCCCCACTGAAGTATTGTAGACTTTTTAGCGAGCAAATGGGAAAGAGAGTGAGGTTCCCTGAGATCTTATTAGACACAGGATATGTGTTTTCCCACATCACACGTCACAACCCTAGGAAATACTTTACAACCCTCCTACACTACATTAGGATCAATTTTGCATCTGTTCCTGTCATAGTGCAATTTATGAACAGATAATTGCAGCAAATGTATTTCACTTCTAATGATCATTTATTTAACTGTAGCTGGTACAGAAAACTGATAAGACAGCTTGGCCCTGATTTCAGCAGCATATAAACTTATGAAATTAAAAAGGAGATTGGTCACATTAGTTTTTTTTGCTAAAGACTGCATTTTTTTGTGGCATAAAAGGAAAAATACTCACTTGATTCACAGAAGTCCATTAGGGAAAAAGACATTGTTTTACTGATGTAAAGAAAAGATTTTTAGAAATGAAATTTTGCTGCACGACCCTTATAAGGTGAGAATTGACAATAGGCTAGTAGGTTACTTGTCTTGCAGAGACAGGACTTTTTACAACTAGGTGGCAACAGAATGGCTGAAAGGAATCAACCCTGTGAACCTCCAAGGTCTTAGAAGAAGCATGCTTAAAATAAAAAGTATTTTCTTCATCAGACAATGTAGAGATTCAGCCTACCAACAATTACACTGAGCACTGATAATCTTTCTTCTATAGAATATTATCTCAGAAATAATATTTCTCTCACTGTTTTTTTATTTATTTATTAAGTATATCCACTTATTTAGCTGAAACTAAGATTATCCAAAACTAAATCTTTAACATATTCTATGTTACATAAACTGTTATTGAGCAATTACGGTGGGCAGACAGTTGAAGAGGTAAACAAAGCATCATTAAAAAGTGGAAGAGAAAAGCTACTGCTTGTATTTAATGAACCAGTACTGAAAACAGGGAAAAAAAGCATTAGATGTAAATTATCTGCAATGTAGTGTTTGAAACAGTTGATTGATTCCCTATAAAATGAGATGCCAGAATATCTTTTCTGGATAAATCATAAGTGAAGCTAAAGCTAATAACTACTTTTCAGTTTCTTTATGTTAAAAATAACAGCCAGAAAAAGGAAGAAAAGAATCTGAAAAATCTACAGAAAATTAATTAATAGAATTAAATATGGATTTTAACTTCAATCCCACAGCCAAATAATCTCTATTGGTAGCTTATCATAAACTAATGAGGGACATTCTGAGAAACTGAAGTAGAGATCTGACATTTATTTTTACATGACGTTACTCTATATAGTAGGTTTGTATCTTAGTGGTTGTAAGGTTCTTCTGAATGACAGCACCAGAGCTAAAGTCATTTCAATAAATAAATAAATAAATAAATAAATAAATAAATAAATAAATAAATA
>NW_024884711.1:35993482-36085995 GCF_019232065.1 Centrocercus urophasianus
ATAAATAAATAAATAAATAAATAAATAAATAAATAAATAAATAAATATCCCAAACTTTATAGTTGGAATAATTAGGGTTAGGAAAGAACACATTGACAATAACAGAACAGCCAGGGAGAGATTAATTTACCCCATTGCTAGCACTGAACTCCTTTTTTATATTCAGTGTGGGGTTCAGAGTCCATGTCATCTTGCCTGGTGAGATGGGCCTGGCCTGGCAGTGGGCGGCTGAGAGATTCTGGAAGGGGATGGGGTGGTGACCCTGTGCCACATGTCTCTTATGATGGCCTGGCTGTGTGATGACAGCGCACAAGCCTGGGGTGTTGCCTATGCATATTTTTTAAAAATTATGTTCAACACACAGCTAATAATTAGAATATCTTAGTTCTTCTAAAATGATAAGAATGTTGAAAGATGATAGTGTCAGTTTGGAGAAAATACAGTTCACTCAGTGCTTTCCTTCAGCCATTTCTTTTCCAAGTTCTCTGAAGAAAAATCTCATCAATTTGCTTTCCCTTTTAACATCAATAACCTGATGTAGAGGAGGACCATTTAAATAGTTTCCTGTTGTCTGCAAACAAAACAAAGGAAAATGAGAATACAGCTAAAGAAAAAAAAAAAAAAAAAAAGTATTATTTAGTGTTGGTTTGGAAATGCTGACTGTATTTAGATACTCGAGAGAGGCTCCTCTAACCCAGCAGGCTGACACTATGACTTACTGCCATGCTGTTGTTCACATGAGCCAGCCTCAGGCTCAGCCTGATTGACACAGCAGGCTCCAAATAAACCATAACCATCTCCCACACAGCACGTTCCTTTCAGCTTGGGTTACCTGAAAAGCAGTGCTTGTGGGCTTGCTTCATCTTTTTCTGTAAAGCATGAGGTGTGGACAGTCAAATCTCTTTCTAATAATTAAGCCGTGACTCAAAATCCAGGTTATCTGAGCTGGTGCTTCTTGGGAAGTACAAATCTGACACTGGCTGCAAAAATAGCTTTATTAAACAAACTGGTCTTTCTAGTCTTGGAAGGAACAAGATTTTACAAAGCATTTTAATTGTTTATGTATAAGCAGATCACATGCATTTTACCCTATTTTATGTATCTAAAAAAATTATGTCCTTACTGAATTTTCTTTATTTACCACATTGGACATAAAGAGTGCTTCAGAGGTGACACTTCAAGGCTGAAACTGTGTTTATGCTGCTCTGGTAGAGGGTGATTGGACTGTTTCTTTTTTTTTTTTTCCAAGTAAAAGGAGATCTCACCTAGGAAAAGAAAAAAAAAAGAAGCTGAAATGGATTCACACTTCATTTGATGACTTGTAAACTACATAATAAGGTCTAGTATATAAAAAGTATCTTATTACATAGTGGGTTACCATATCCTTGCTTACTGATTAAGAAAAAACCCCTTGTTTGCTTTTAATAATACAGTTATATTATAAAAATATAACTAAATTATAAAAATATTAAATTATATACATAAAATATTATATAAAAATAACTATGCTTAGTTTTTTTCTAGAATATTTAGTAATGATAAGTAATCCTCAGTTGTCACTGTAATATAACTATGGTATTATGGCAATAAGCAATGGTGTCATTTTGAAGATAATGATTTCTACTACATATATGAATGTTATTTTAATTATTAAATTATGCATTTAAGAAATACTCCATCAATAACTATGTAAGTGAGCAGAAGTAACTTTTATAGATTTTTCTATTGTGATGTTTCTGAATGCAATACTGTATGCATTTGTCAGGCCAAAGAAAGAGATGTTTGATTTCAGAAAAGAATGTTAATCGCTTTTTAATTTCTACGTAAGCAAGTCTGTGTCTTTTTGTGATAATAGTATCTGTAGCTAAACAGAAATAAGCTTGAAAAGGGTGACGTGTTAATTGGACCTTCTCTAATTATAATTTGTTATGTCAGTACAGGAATGCAATATTTATCTGTACAGTTAATTTTATTTGGTTTTTTTTGTTGTTGTTGTTGTTTGTTTTGCTTTTTCTTATCTTCCGCCTCCCCCCCCCCCTCCCCCCCCCCCGTTTTCACTGATCCATTTATAGCTGGGAAATAGGCAAGCAAGTCTTTAACCACAGAGGACTCTATGATCCTTACCCATGGTATGCAAGAAAATAATACCCCAGGTTCAGCTTCAGATGTCTGCTCTGTCATTGTCTCCTTGCTGTCAGTGCCACATGATATATACTGGCACTGAGCAGCTGTTCTGCTAGGGATGAGCACGATGGTTGTGGGCTGAGTGGCAAAGCCAAACTACAACCTCAGTAACACAAAGTAACTGGGAGCAGAAAGTCTGCAGAAAAACATGTGTGCTGCCTTGGCTGCCTTTTCACCATATAAATTCTGGCAAAACTCAATGAAGTTAACTTTAGCTGGAAATATATATTAAAATAAAAACCATTTTTCATTGAGTTGATTGATTTATAACTGCTGGTTGAAGGGGCATCTGTCAGTCGTTATCTCTATAATGTTCTTATTTACTGTGTAAAGTGACTGATTCTGGGAAAGAGAAAGCTTGCGTGTCCTCTGAATGCAGACACAGACCAGATCAACTGAGCTGTCACAGTCAGAGTTTGGACTGATTTATATCATTCAGCATGATTTTAGAATGGGAATTTCTCAAGATTAGGATTGTAATTTTTGCATATACCAAGGTTTGTAGAAAATCGTTTGATTCCCAAGCTCAGACATAAATTGACATTGGGATAGGGAAAGAGATGTGGGGGCTGTAATTTCTAGGATTATTTTTCAAGTCATCGGAAAATAATATAAATTTAAGCATCAATAGCAAAGTTTTCTAAATCTCAGAAAAAAATCTCTTTGGAAAATTTAGCACTTATACTACCATGTCAAGAATCTCACAAAGCTTTTCAGTTATGAACTCCTGTTGAATTCTTGGAGAGTGAAAATGCAGAGTATGATAAGCTACAGCAGGATATGGATTTCACATTATATCCATCCTATACAAAGTGGGTAAGAATGATTTAGTTGTTTCAGATTAGTCGACAGAACTTCACCAAATCATTAATCTTAAGATCACTGCTTCTACAGAAATATTGTCCTATGATTTTGGAAAAAATGTATTCAGAATCTACGATTAAAATGAAAATAATACCATTCTCATCACAGCATTCTCTAAGTATGTACTCAAGGTCAATTCAGATGAGACAATCCACTGGTGAATCAGATTTTTTCTGCACTGCCCAGACAAGTCATGCTGGCTTTATTTCCAACTTTTCCTACAAAATAATTCTTTGTATGAGACAGGTGGGGATAATAATTTATTGTAGGGCTTTGTTTTATTAAATCTGAGATAGGTACCATGGATTTCTTCTATAGTCAACAGAGATTTAGGAAATATGGTCAATAAAAATTAACGGCTAAATCAATCTTACCATAAGGTAGATAACTACACTAGGTAAGATGAATTACTCCCTAAAAAAGAAATGCATATTCCCCTCTATTGATTATACGAATCACCAAAAGAGAAGCAAAGCTATAGAAGTGTGTATACTATAATTCTCTAGTTATCTGGCGTAACTACCATTCAGCTTCAGAAATGTAACATACCTGTATGCTTCTGAAATGTAGAAAACATTTGCTCTCTGGTTTTAGGAATATTCTGTTAGAACTGAGTATTTTTGAGATCAAAAGCTCTCTTGAATTTCACACTCAGAGATTAGACCCTCTCACAGAATTCTGTCAAGGTTGAAACATCCTTGTTATGTCATCAAACATTTCTGCAAAATCACTGAAGTTTTTCTGTAATTTATTAAATTTTGCAAATTTTTCTTCTAAGACTTAGTGTAAGTAAAACATACCAGTTTATATTTATTGTCTTTAGTGTAAACTTCAGATCATAAAATACATGTAAATTATTTTCTGAGCTTACTACTTTTTTAAAAAAATTAATTGGGGAATATAAGCACATGTATATGTAAAAACAGTATGACTATACATAGATAAATAGAAATAGATAATAATAAGACAGACTCTAATTGCATGCTATCCAGAGACAAAACCTATTACTTATTATATATGTATGAATAGTTATATAAATACTGTTGGTCCAGTTATTATTTAAACAACATTGCTATAGGATACAAGAGCAGTAATTGTCGTGAATTGGTAGATCTGCCATAGGAGTATTACATAAAAAGAAATACTAAACTTTAGGTGAGTTCATTGAAAAGAGTTACCAAAAATAAAAGAAGGTAAACTTTGGAATTACAGTCACTTTATCAGTCTATGGGAAAGCAGAACAAAGGGATCAGAAAATGTATGCTTAAAGGATAATGAATCAGAGCTCATAAGGGAATATGTTATTGCAGTATGAGTAAAAGGTCTATGGGAAATATTTTCCTTGGGAGACCAGGAAATGTCTGAAAAAACCAAGCCGTAGGGTGCATTACAGAGAAATGTTTCCCTGGGATGCTACTCCTTTTAAAGAAGGGAAGAGGAATATATTAAGTTAGGAATGGACAGAAAGATCAGGGGAAATTCATGAGCTGGAAGAGAGTATTTTGCAGTTGTAGTAATGCCCAGACCTGTGGGCTGCTCTGAAATAGGATGCTGTTTTCCTGAAAACCAGTGATAACTTGATGCAGCTGCTCATTAGATAGTGCGGATACTAAAGGAAAAATTGAAATCCTGGATGTGTAAGATTAGTTTTTTTTCTCCGTTTCTTCAATTTATTTTCCGGATGGTATACTGTTTCCCTATTATGTTTTATTTATACAAAGCTAAGCCCATTACCCTTCCAATTCCATTAACCTCAGAGGAACCACATCAGAAATGACTATGGGCTATTGACTACAGCATCTTATTTATTATTGACTTTTTTCTTTAGGATGATCTGACTGACACAAATTATTGCAGCAGATGTGTATTATAATCTGCAATTGAATATTTTATTCATTTGAATCCAGATAGCTGTTCTTCCTCAGTATCCATTTGTAATGCCACGTATTGCGATCTTTGAATTTCTCCAGTATTAAACAGCAGGTATTTGGTGAGGCAGCCAAGAACTGAAGAGGATTAACACTCAATCCTTTCTCACTTAAATATCTTAGTGTTTTCATCTTTTCCTAGGTCAGCAGCAGGGATGACTTCGGTCACCTTATTCTGGTACATATTTACAAAAATTACAGAAATGCCATAGAATTTTACGCAGTTATCAATCTCACTTCAAAAAAGGACTGGAATTACAATAATAGAAATCTTGTGGTGCTGCATTGAGATTCTCTGTAAGGTTATGTTAGATAATTAACAATGGGCTCTGCTACATTTATTTTTTTCTTTTTTTTCTTTTTTTTTCCCTTCAAGTTCTGAATTTCTGCATCATAAATATTAAGCAAATATTAAAAGTGTAAAGAACTTGTCAGAATGTTGTGGAAAGGATACATATAATTACGTGTAATCATTACTTTAGTATGCTACAAAGATTTTAATAGCTTTACTTGAAGAGTATAAAAATAGCCACTCTGTTCAGATATATTATAAACTGAAGAATAAGAACTTATTTTCAGGTGCTGTGTTGGGCAATATGTGCATTTACATGCTCATGATGTGGGATTATACTGACCAGAAACCAGACTGTCTTGGCAAGGTATGCTTTTGTGCAGTCACAGATGTCTTCTCTATGCAGTCATATAAGCAATATTTCTGGAATAGGAAGAAGCATCCTGACATATGTTGAGAGGCAGTAGAGGGAGGCAGCTGCTGTGCCTTTTGCTGACTTCCTGGTAGAAGGTTCTACTGGTCTGACCTAGCCCTTATCAACAGATGGGAAACAGGAGAAGTCTGAAGAAATGCAGAATCACGGGGGTTGGAAGGACCTCTGTACATCACCAAGTGCCAAGTCCTGCTAAAGCAGATTCTTTAGGTTGCAAAGGAAGTGCCCAGGAGGGTTTTGAATATCTCCACAGAAGGAGAATCCGCAATGTCTCTGGGCACCCTGTTCCTCAAAGTAAAGAAGTTCTTCCTCATGTTTGTATGGAACTTCCTAAGTTCCAGTCTGTGCCCATTGCACATTGTTTTGCTTCTGGGCAGTACAGAAAAGAGCCTGGCATCTTCCACTGGACTCTTGTCCATTAGATATGCATTGATAATATACCCTCTCAGTCTTCACAGTGAACAGACACAGGTCTGTAAGCTGCTTATCATAAGGGAGGTTCTCCAATTGCCCCTCAACATCTTAGTGTTGCTTCGCTGAATTCTCTAGAAGTTCTCTGCTTTTCTTGAGCTGGGGAGGCCTGAACTGGACAAAGTACTCCAGAATTGGCCTCAGCACGGCTGAGCAGAGGGAGAAGATCATCTCTCTCCACCTTCTGGTGGACACATCCTGGACACATCCCAGGTTATCATTGGCCTTCTTGTCCATAGGGAAACACTGCCGGTTCATGGCCAATTGGTTGTCTACCAGGGTATCCAGATTCTCCACAAAGCTCCTTTCCAGCAGGTCAGCCCCGAGCTTGTACTGATGCATATGGATAATTCTACCAAGATCACATGCTGCTCAAGAACTCACTGTCTAATACCCAGAGTTGAATTAATTTGTCCACCCTCCTGCCAATCTTGTTGTGGAGATGTTTCCAATGCATTGATGGTCACGACCATTGGGATAAATCAGGGATCTTTGTGCATTAGAAAGGCATGGAATAATTACCACTCACTGTAAGTAATTAAGAGTTTATGACAGATGGCCAAGGTGAAATTCTGAACAATATATATTTTTGGCTTGGTATGAGAAGTTTAATTCTTCTGACTCCTCTCTCCCTCAAGCATTAAGAATCTAGGAGGGAAAAACAAACAAGCAAAATAACAAACAAACAAAAATCTTTAATTAGTTTCTATTTCATAAAAACTTAAATGTATTTCATTTCATTGAATATGCTTTTTTATTTCTCACTCCCTCTTTCTTTTAATTAACATTAAGCAAACTATCTTCTAAAGCATATAGAATTTATATCAAATATTTTTTTAAAATTTTCTCCAATGTTTTTTCCTCTTCTTTTCCCGTTCATCTTCTATCTGCTAATCAAGCTGATCTTGAAATCACAGATATTTTTTATTACACAAAAACTGCACCTTGACTGGCCCAGCAGCTTGAAGCATTATGTTGTATTCTACACAAGAGGATCAAATATATCTCTCCCTTAGAAGCCTTCAGCAGGCTTGAAACACAAGTCTTTCCGAAGGGATAATACTTATAATATCTTTTGATAGCTTTGCTCAGATACCACTAGATTTCCTCCCTTTCCCATATAACTTACCAGTCTCACAGGACACATAAATATGCATCAGAAATTTATTACTACTTCACAGTGTATTAAAGCAAATATTCTCTTTTACTGAAAATCTTTCTTACACAAAAGATCCAACAGAATTTTCACACATAATCTTTCCGAATAGGGTTTAAATCATTAGATGTTTTATGCTAGTTCTTTCCTGGAAATGATCCATCTTGTAGTTAATTAATGTTATGTTGCACAGTACACTTATCGTATGCATAGATATAGAACATGCATATATCATGAAAAGCTGTATTTGGACCTATGTTGTAGATATTGCCAAACTGATGGGGTGGGGGGTGGAAAGGAGCAACACACATCACTCATAAAGAAATTAGTAAGAAAGAGTTTTGTCAACAGTTTATGGGCTAGTTCAGCCCAGTTCTGTGACTAGTGGGGTGGAACGATTTTGTGAATCCATGAATTCAGAAAAGGGAAAACAGGGGATCTTAAAATAATTGAAACACCAGCAGCAACAATCTGAAGATAAACAAACTAATTTACAAAATATGGTATCACAATGCAAGATAAAACGTTATAATACAATGTAATTAGAATTGAAGCTAATAAATTAAATATAATGAGAGAGCATCCGAAAGTGGATAGGCCTCACCATAACACTGAGATGAGATGTGTAGTCCAGTTGAGCAGCAGGAACTAGAGCTTGATGAAGAGGAGAACATCAGGTGATCTTGCCAGGGGTTTTATTTCCTCTCCAACCGCAAAGCCGCCTGGGGTAGCAAAGCCCCCTGGGGTATGTCATTCTTCTTTTCCAGACAGGAACCTGGAACTGGAGCATTAACAGTTTAACTCCCAGTGTTGTAACGTGATGTTATGATGTGGAATACCAATAACCATACCAATAACACCATGACAAGTTTATTTGATCTTAGATACCTCATACACATAAGGCAGTCTGCCTCACAGTACTGTCTTAATGTGATAAGGAATAGGTGACACTGGGTGATAAGGAACACAAACACTGGTTTTGGAAGATGGAAGAGTGGCATTTTCCAGATACCAACCTGTGTGAGCCTTGGGCAAAACATTGTTCAAAGTTGCTTTCAGTGTGCCTGCTTTCTTTTTAAGGAAGAAGCAGCAGCAACAAAAAAATAACAGAGATTAATATTAAACTTCTTACCATTTTAAAGTTGAAGCTAATCTCCTCTCTTTTAATGTAATGCCATTCCTCCTTGTCCTATTGCTATCAGGTAGTGTAAAATGTTGATCCCCCTCCTGTTTTCATGCTCCCTTCAAGTACCAGAAGGTCACAATGAGGTCTCCCCAGAGCCTTCTCTTCTCCAAGCTAAATAAGCCCAGCTCTCCCAACGTATCTTCATAGGAGAAGTGTTTCAGGCTTTCGAATACTTTTGTGGCCCTCCTCTGGACCTGCTCCAACAACTCCACATCCTTCTTGTACTGGGGGACACAGGCTTAGACACTGTATTCCAGATGGGGCCACACAAGAGCAGAGTAGACAGGGACAATAACTTCTTCTACCCCATGCCACTCTTCTTTTTTGCAGTCCAAGACACACTTTGCCTTCTAAACTGCAAGAGCACACTCCTGGCTCATGTCCAGATTTTTGCCCATTGGACTCCCACAGTCCACAGGTCTGCTCTCAATGAGTTCTTCTTCCAGTCTGTACTCATATCTGGGATTGCCTCAAGTTTAGTGCAACACCTTGCATTTGTTCTTCTTAAAGCTCATTAGATTTTCATGTGCCCGTTTTTTTAACATGCCCTAGTCCTTCTGCATAGCATCCTTCCATTCTATTCATTAAATGCACCACTCAGCTTGGCATCATTTGCAAACTTGCTGAAGGTGTACTCAATCCCACTGTCTGGGATGCCGAAGAGCACTAATTCCAAGACTATGCCTTTCACATGGTTTGGTATTCTTTCAGACACAAATTTTTCACACTATTGGAAAATTGCATAAATTTGGAATCATTCCAAGAAGTGACATATTCTACTACTTTCTATGTTTAAAAAGTATTAACAGTCTTTCTAAAATAATGACTAATAAAATCATAGGATCATGGAATTACAGAATAGAATAACAGAATATCCTGTGTTGATAGTAATCTATGAGGATCATCAAGTCTGACTCCTGGCACCACACAGGACCACCCAAAATTCAAATCCAGTGTTTGAGAGCATTGCACAAGCTCTCCTTCAACTCTGACAGGCTTGGGGATGTGTCCACTGCCCTGGGGATCATGTTCCTGTGCTCATCCTCCATCTGGTGATGAATCTTTTCCTACTATCCACCTTCACCTTCCCCAGGTGCAGGTCCATGCACAATGTTCCCTCAGGTTCTCTTGCTGTCATCGCAAGTTCTCTTGCTGTCATCCCATTAGCTAGTGGGAGAGCATGACCAGAGTAGTCATAGAAAGTGAAAAGGGGCCTTTGCTCAGATGCATCTTGCTCTGCCCTCACTCTTTACATCAGGCTGCCTCTAGCTGCTTTCTCCACCTTCTTGCAGAATCCTACTGCCTGAAGCTGAAGCCAGGAAAGCATTCTCAAGGGAAATGCTACCATCCATATATAAATAGCATACTCACCTCACAGGTGAAGTGATTACAAAATCTCCTCTCACTATGAAAATCTATTAAATTAGTAATCTATACAGCTGTGAGAAAATTGTTCTTTGGGGAAAATCTCTATGATGTTAACTTGCTCCCCTTGTTCCTGTAGGGTAGGGGCAAGACTTTCATTCCTTGCTGTCTTTCACAGGATTTGAAGCTTTTCTTATGCAGGGTAGAAAGCTAAATCTGAAATCCTAGATTAATCCTGTTATCTGCTACATGGCCTAACACACACTTTGCAGAATTCACCTTCAAGCCTTCCCTTTACAGGAACAATTTCTAAGGCTTTATATTGGAAGGATAATATCAACTCTTGTATCTCTCCTCCTCTTCTGAATTCGTTTGTTTTAAGGCCCACAATCTGCACCTAGAAACTCTGCTAAAATAAACTTTTCAAATAAGATATTTGTTACATTACGATATTGAGACAAAAGCAGAAGAAAAATAAGAAATAATTTTATCCTTAAATCCTTGAATAATTTTACACCAATATTCTATAAATATAAATATAAATATAAATATTATACACCAATATTTCCAACCAGATAGGTACTTCACTGATTTCTAGTGATAATTCTTATATGAACTCATGTTTCTTTTGCTGTGTGTGCCTCCCACTGAAGTCTAAGTGTGTAAAAAACATGTGAGAGTGGAGCAGAAGTTTGGTAACTGAAGGGTTAACTAGCTAAAGTGTCCACTAGAGCTCTGTTATTGCTGGAAGGAAGTCAGTTGTATACTTTAGTGGAGAGCAGATTTCTAACTATTTTTAAGCTCCCAAGTGCTCCAAATCGGAGCTTACTTCCTTCATATAGTCAATGGAGAAATACCAACTCCTAAATTAGATTTTCTGGGTTGTTTGAAGAACCCTACCTCTCAAGAGCAAGGCAATGTTGATATTTCCCTGTCCCTTTTCTTCCTCTAGAGAATGACATAAGATTAGCTTGGAGTGAACACAAAAAGCATAGCCTTTATGACATTGAAAATATGTACAGAAGCTAAATTTGTTCTCTGTCTTCAAACTGAGTGGTACATCACTGACAGCATGGCCAACGTAGAACCATTCTTTGTAGAGCATTGAAAATTATCCCACTTTTTCTCTTCATGAGAAGGGTGGGCAAGTAATGATTACTGCAAAGTGCCTAAAATCTTCAAAAATAGAGTAAACCATGGAGAGAAAGCTAAAATAAATTTCTTGCCATTGTTCCTTCCACTAAAAGAATCAAAACTCTTAACTGAGCACTGCTATGAGAAGCCAGAAAGGCCATTGGACCAGCATGGTGGAGGAAAACTGGAAGAAGAAATGCACGTTGTAATAGCAATGGGCAGGTATATACGAGATTTTTGAACTGGGAAAAGTCTCTGAAACTTGGCAGTTGATGATGCTTGTTCTTGAGTAGAAGTCCAGCAGAGTGAGAGCAAATGAAACTGCTGCTGTTTGTTACACAGTGTGCATACTCTCAAATTCACAAGAAACAAAAATACACTGGTGAGACATTAATAACTCCTGCTCAGACACTTGCCAAACAAGAGATATGATGATTTCATGTTTAGTGCAACCTAAGTGGTCTTAAAAAAATAGAAGTGAAAGTCAGATTCACACATAGTACAAAAAGAATTAAAGATCAGAAAATCTACTGAAAAATAAGAATTTACTGTCTGTGCCATTCTTAGTGCAAGTGTGAACTCATATTATTTGTCCAGATAAATAAGACTCAAGTCATGTGAACAGAGCCCTAAAACTGAAATAAAATCAAAGAGAATAGCTTAGAGAAGTACAATCAGGAAAAATCATACATTAAAAACATACAGAAGGTTACTTTTGTGCATGTGTGTTCAACCTGTTAGAGACTGAGTATCACCAGCCTGGACTACATTCTCCTTTTTTCAAGCAGTTTGTTGAAATTATTAATATTTTATATGCTAAAAATCTGGTTCAATAAATTATAGAAATTAATTTATTTCATCTAATACTTTTAGACATTTACAGTTTAGAAGTCTATACCATGGTCAGCTCATTTCAGATTCTCTACAGAGTCACTGGAACCAGTGCTGGGATACAGACCATCTAATCAAAGCTAGATGTTTGCTTCATGGTGAGTTTTTTCTGTGAGGTCAGGTGAGTTCTACTCAAGGTGTCTGTCTTTTAAAAACAGATTTCTCTTTTAATAAGTGTTTTGAAATTAATACATTTATACTTAACATTAGATTTTCTGTTTAAAAATCTGAACATAAATTTTCCTGAGGCATTTAAGAGAGATTGCAGAATGAATCCTAACCTTTCAATACTCAGAACTCAGCTTTGTCTATAATTACTGATTTTACAAAAGCCACATCAAATTGCATAGGGTTATTTTAATTCTGATACTATCAGGGATTTTGTCATGAATAATTTGATCTACAAAGCACTTTATTTTTTTCTTTAATTTTTAATCTCTGCACCAATGATAATTAAAAATTAATATGTAAAATATATCGCAATGTATATTATTCATCGAAACCTAAATAAAACCCACTTTACTTGTTCTGTTTCTCATGGGTGTACCTCTCTCATATGAATCTAATAAACACTAATATTTAAAGAGTAGTGTGGGAATGAGTAGAAGTGAAATATCATAGAGGGCAGTAAAAACCACACCGAAAATGAATTGTTCTGATAGGGAAAAATAAAGTACAATAAAATGCCCAAAAATGCACTGAGGCCTTTGCCATTACTTAACTCCAGGACAGGATCCAATGGCTCACTTCTTATTAATCCCTCTTTCCTCTGACGTGAAAGATCTGCTTTAGACTGGTAGTTCTCTATTCTCAGTTTGCATGGCTTCACATGTACCAGACATGTGGCCTGTACAGTAGTTATCAAGCAAATTTTGAGTATGTTGGATTGGATTGAATTACTCAGTGTGTGAGTCAGCTATGACAGGAATTTGCAGAATCATGCTCAGACAGACAGTTTGAGCTCCAGGGAAACAAATGAACAAACAGAAACAGAACAACAACAAACAAACAACATCAACAGCTCCCTTTATTTTGTAAATACATGCTTTCTTTCTTGTTTGTAGGTCATTCTTGATGTGTTAGTAAAAGATTTGTCCTCTCTTACCACTTGTGAACAATGTGTCCCCGGGGTTTATTAGAGTGGTGCCAGCCTCACAAATGTAAAGTACAGTTGTTGACTTACAGCTGCTTTCAGGATCATCAGTACATGAACATCTATGCAAACATACACACACACACATATCCCATACACATGTTTACCTAAAACAATTGTAACTTTCATCAAGAAAAACAAAGTAACAGCAGAAATTGTGACCAGAAAACTATGCGAGGAAGGGAAAATTAAAGTTTGGCATACAATGATGTTCATATTTGAAAGAGGGAACAGCAGTGATATTATCTTTGAAGTCTGTAGTGAGGCCGCTCACACCTGGATAGAGAGATGAAGCTTGAAGCACAAACTTGGAGCAAATTGCATCGTGACAGCTGCACACAAAGAAGCAGCTTGCATGTCTGGAAACATGGAAAAGAAACATGCTGCATCTTGAAAGGTAAGTATTTGAAAGCCCAGCCGGTGTAGTCTTGATTCATTTTGGATAAGTTTGTGGGCAAAAGGGCCAAACTGTTTCTAGGAACTGTTTCATGTATTTGCAGTTTGACATCTACAGGTTAACACTGTGGTACACATCACTTTCCACACTCTCATCCAGATTCCTGGATCCTCTTTTGTGCTCACTGCAGTTTTGCCTTTTATGGAATAAAGTAAAAATAGAATATTTTAGCTTTACTGGTAATAAATGAGCTATTGTTTGCTCTAGAAATCATGCAGAGTCCCAGCAATTGAAATGGTCTATTTTCTCCCTAACATGGTGTCCTTCGTCTGCATTATGTACTTTGGAAAGATATAACGTCACTTTCATGGTGAATACGATAGTAAATATCACCCTAAACAGCATTAAGTCATCACCAAGTAGATGTTTCCCACTATGAATATAACCAAATGAGTTTTACTATATCTGGGCAGAGCATAAAAACTATGTCTGTTGTCTAACGTTGATAAGATGAAAAATGGTTTAAACACAGGTCTGCTTTCTACTGTTTTCTCCTGGCTTGACTAATTTCTACCTGCAGTGTTTATTCTCAGTGATTTCTGTGTTGTTCCATACAAAGCTGTGTGTGTGTAGAACATCTTGAGTGAAAGGGACTGGAGAGCTAATGCAGACTTAGTGCAGGTAGTCAATGCCTTTCAAAAACATATTGCTTTTTCTGGAATAGGATTTGTCTGTGATGGGATAAATTATTCAAAGTCTAATTGTTTGGTTACAGTTATGAATAAAGCCAGCAATTTCCCTACATTGGTTAAGACCTGTGGCCCTCTATTGCAGTTCTTCATTTCTAAAATGAGTGAATAGAAGGCTATTTAGAATTGTAGAGAGCTGAGTAACTATTAGCTAGCCCCTTACAGATAAATATCTTTCTAGTGTAAGTGGTGTAAGTGTATGAGGGTTGAACTGAAATAGATTATTTTACCTAAGTGACTGAATGGCTGAAGGGAAAGAGTCCTGGGTACTCCTAATAAACTCAACAGTGGATGAAGAGCTAGGAAGTAATTCAAGCTAAATTCCTATGGTGCAAAATACTCAACTGTACGGTTTATATTTAACCACGTATTTCTTATCTGATTCTTCACAACTAATGCTAACTTTTTTCTTCCGAAACATCTGCTGCTTTTAAATTACAGGTGGTACTCAGCTGCCAAAAAGAAAACAGATATTTTTGTCACCATAACTCTCTTAGGATGTTTAGCCAGTGAGATTATCTTCAAGCTAATTTCGGATCTTCTATAACTAATAAATGTTAGTCACTGGAAGGTATATTCTCTTTCCCAATGACTCTCCCCATTGCATTTTGCAATTGTAATGCTTTGCTCAAGGAGAGGCAAAGTAACTGTTGTTGTTGACTACATCAAACTACATCACAAATAAAGGAAGAATGGATTCCAAACTTCAGTGGAACACTTTAAATGCAAAACTGATTCAAACTAATTATCAGTTTCTCCAAACAGCCACCATATACTTTAAATGATAACTGCAACAGCATAATTAATAGCTCAAAGATAAAAATAGAAATGATGAGTACAAAAACCTATTGAAAAATATTTGAATGAATTGCAGACATTTTCCTCCACTGTAATAATGAAATCTAATGTAGTCTGCAAGTATCATATATTTGTTCATACATGCTTCTAAGGGTCCTTAACACAGATATGGAGCTCTCACACTGATCCATCCTCCCATCAAACAGATGGATCATTTCACTTCCAAGAGTTTAAGAAAATGAGGCTGTCTCTTAGAACCAGATGGAAGTGAAGACAGAAACAACAGCAGAGGAGAAAAGTTTATATTCTTTGTACTTTTTTTCTTTTTAAGTCAGCGTAAAATAACAATGCAAGGAAAAGACAAAGAAGAGTCTCATTAGGACGGAAGATGAGAAAACCCTTTCCTTCAGTTACAAGTCTGCTCTCAGATACACCTACCTTTGCTTCCTTGGACAAGCTTTCCCTTACCTGCAATTTGTTCAGCTGCTGAAATTTCTTATTTCCCTCAAGAGAAGATTTACATGGAGATTTTCTGCATAAAAAAAACTGAGTAAATTCACAGAAAAAAAAAAAAAGTATAATTAGCAGACTTTCTGCCATACTAAGTGTTCATGATCTTATTTCTCCATGTGGTAACTTGATATCTACTCAGCTATTTTTGCTCCCACTGCAAAATTTTGTTTAATAATATATACGTGTTGGACTATGAAAAGATATCCTTCAGTGCTTGACTAAAGCCCTGGGATAAAAGAGCTCTGTTAGGCATTTTATAGTGCTATTAAGAAGAACAATGAATTACAGCATAACTCTTTGTTTAGAAATATTTCTTTACAGAGAAAATTAGAGTTAGAAAATTATTAAGAATAATGATATAAAGAGTGCAAGCTGATTTCCTACTTCCTAGAGATAGACATCAGACCCTCTCATAACTTGGTAATATGACCTTATTTAAACATTGTTTCTCAGTGAAAATTTTTTTAACATATTAATCACAGAAATATTTTTTGTCTGTTGACTTTTCAACATATTTTTTTTTACATAATCTGGTTTCTAGAAACTTTGTAATGAGTGGGGCCAAGTTCAATAACTCTCTTGGAAAATAAAATTTGATGGAATATTTAATTAGAGTCTTTCTCTATAATGGATGCCCAATATGCTCCAGAGTGCAACATTTGGCAAATATAAAAAATAAGAGGGATTACAACCCACTAATTTTATGAAATTCCATTGGTGTTAAGCCTTATGGAAGTACTATCATCAGATTTCATGGATAATGAATAAAATGAAGAAATCGTTCATTTTTAAGTAGAAACAAATTTTGTGATAAAGACGTCTTTTAAGTTCCAAGATTATTATGGAGAAGGAAAAATGTTTTCATGTTCAGAGCTGAAAAATGCTGCTTAAAAAGCAATATTATTTTAGGAAGTTCAGTTTTTGGCCAGTGCAAGCCCTCTGGACAGACATTTGCCAGCTTATTATGAAGAACTAGATCTAAAATTTGTCGCAGACTGATTAACAAATATTTTAGCTAAAAAGACATTGGTAAGAGAGTATGCTTTCAAAGAACAGCTTTTGAGGAAAAGAATGCCCATCAGATAGATTTCCATCTCCCCTGTTCAAGTCATTTTGAACCAGATTCCTGCTTTTTGTAGCTTATAATAAGAAAAATGTTCAGAATATAGTTTTCTGGTTCTGTGATTCCATCTACCCCTAAAGATACTCCACTTTGAAAATAAACTTTAAATGGCTTTGTTATGTTGTATTAAATATGTTATAGAGAGTTTGTGTAATTAAATCCAATTCATATTATCATGAAGTAAATCTAAGATATCATAGAAATACTGTATAGGACTTGACCAGCTATTATTTACAACTTTTTTTTTTTTTTTTTTTTTTTTTTTTTGGTCTTTTACACCTTGTATTTGCACTATTTTGTGAGACTTATTGAGACCTCTGAAAATGTACCCATTACTACCAATATCCTATTACAACTTCTTTTAAAATTTGAGTGCTTTCAGAAATATTAATATTACCCTACTAATCATTAAACATGTCAATCAACACCACTTCTGCAAACTAAAGCATAAATCTCAGAGAACTGCAAGCGTGGCAGACAGAAGAACTAACAATAATCAATAAACAGCCTGTCACCCAGGATTCTCTAAACATTCCTAATTAATTCTGTTCAGAAAATACTGAACAACAGAAATGTAGAAAAAAAAAGGACAACATACATCTCAACCACAAAGCCCCTCATTAGACCTTTTTAATTGTCAATAATGCTGATTATAAATTGCTTTTAGGCATTATTAAAAGTTAAGAACTTGTCTAGGACTTGTCTGCTTTTATTGCTTTATTTTATTTTGGTTTTAAAAGATAAATAGTTTCAAACTTCTTTATGAAACAAATAATTGTAATTAATGACCAAAACTGTTAACAAGATAAGATCAGAAGATTCCTCCTTAAGGGAATTCTCAGTGATGAAAAAGATATAGCCAGACATAATATCTGCCACAAACCCCAAAATATTCCATCTAAATCTATACAACTAATCAATTCATGATCTTGTTTTCCACCTGTCACTTTCATTTTGTATAGTTTTGTCCTGATTTTAGGTCAGATAACTGAGATACCTTACTGAAACAATAAATTTACCCTATTTCTAATGCTTGAAAGAGAAAGTTTCTCTTCGTAAAATTTTGCTTTAATTTTTTGAAGGAAGAACAAAGTAGAAGAGCAATAGTGTTAGATGAACACTTTTTCACTACATGTCTGAAAAACACCTCAAATTAACCTGTTGAAAATTTTCTCTCTTGTCAATAGGGACAAAGGGAAATCTCATAAATGTTGCTTTGAGCCCCAAATGGTATAATATAGTGTACAAAATAGATCATTTTTGTTTTATTTTTTCTTCGAACTCTCGAATCAATGCATCTAATTTCTTATCTACTCACATTTAATTTTAGTCTAATGTCTTGTCAGACAGCTGTCACTTCTTACAGCTACTTTCAGAAGCTGTGTGTGTACTGGGCACAAGCATGCTGTGATTTATAGCAGCAACAGTCTGTTGGTGGAATTCATTTAAATCATTTAACTGACATTGCACCACTTAAAAGGAAGAGCTCGCGTTCAACCTTGTTCCCCAGAAGTCCATATTGTCATCATAGAAAAACAGAAGTCTTTAGAAAGTGGTTTCTCTAGTACCAAAGTGAGTATTATTTACCTGGGAGAGGGAGGGAATCTCTCTTTTTCTTTCAGCTGTCATGAGAATGAGGATAGTTGTCCAAAACAGTCATGTTAATTTTTTGTATCTGAAGACTGATGGAATGTATGTAGAGGTTTTTCTTGCCCGGATGGCTGGGACTATATAGTAACTGCTGTGAGTGAGAAGTGAATTTTACTGGGAATTTTTGGGTGAATATCTCAATTCAGAACCTAACTGAAATGTGCTAAAAGTAAGATTTAACCACGGCCATTTGGAAGAGAGTAAAGTCACCTTTGGCTTTAGAAAGATGGTGAGAGCAAGAAGAAAGTAGAGCAGATCTTCTAATAAAGCATGGGGGAATTTTCTTTTCCTCTTTGTAAATTGAAGTAGCAATATATCCCAGGAGGCACTTCCATCTCCTTGACTGATGAGGTGAAAAAATGCTTCAGCTGTATTGATCTCATTTATCTGCCATATTTGAAGAAATGGTGCAGAGGAACATTGATAAGAGAGCAACAAAGAGTGAAGAAAGAACAGTAATGAAGGCAGAAATGCATATATGCTGATTTTATGCTCTTCCTTGTTTCAAAGTATGGATCAAAGAGAGAGAGAAAATTTGCTATCCAGGAGTTGGGTGTAAGGCATTTATCAACCCATCCTCTGCTTAATCTGCAGGTTCAGTACTGACTGTGTGCAATGCACGTGAAGCACCTGCACCAAGTCATGTTGCTGATTACAAATGTGCTTTGGGCCAGTTTCAGAGTTGAAGTCATTCCTTTATGTATCTGTAGTGTTCAGAAGAGCAAGGAGGGAGCTGTGAGTTCTGCAGAAATGAATTCCTGGTACACAGCAGGTAGGTGGGTCCCAGTTAATTATTTCTGTCTTCTCTTGACACACTAAAACATTCTGCTACAAGTTCTGTTTTCCCCTTTCCCCATCCTTTCAAGAAATTTACAACTGCTCTTTATTTAGAAGGCTCAGAGATGGTATTTCAGTGGTGATTACTACCCAGTGGTTGTCCGTGACAACATGTAGCCTACTATTATTTGCAATTTATGTCTATCAGCAATACTTTATGACTGCATCTGCACTTACTGTCAGCTGAACAGTATTTAATTGCTTGACATATAAGATCTGTCGCATCAACAAACATGCAACCTCAGGCTCTATAATGCTTCCAGTGATCTTCCTTCTTTATTATTTGTTCTGCTGCTGGAAATCAGTTTGCTATAATATGTTCAGTGCTCATGAACAATAAAATCATAAGGTGGTGTTAACCAGAACAAATTCTTGGCTGGAGCATAAGTTACTCAAGAGAAAGCAATGAAATTCATTTCTCCTTAAAGAGGCATCATGTTCCTTTGTATAGAAAAACTGTATTTTCTTGGCCTATGCAGGTCCTCCCCCATCATTTTAGAATTCTAGTGGAGATGGAAGATCTAAATTTAAAAATGTATTAGTATCAATTTTAAAAGTTCTGTAATGTCCAAAGTTTAAAGAATTGCACTTATGTTAATATTTCCAGAACTGTGAGAGTATTGGCAGTTGTATTCATTGGCTTGTGTTCACACTTAAAACTAGAATACGTATTTATGAAGTTGAGCTTTACGCACAGCTTAAGCAGTATGTGGAAAATATAGCTTTAACAAGCTATTTATTGTAAATAAGAGGAAAGAACTCTTCAAGACATTTTCTAGTCCAATGACAAAGTGTTGTATTACAGGAAATAAGAAATGATTCACAAAACAATTTAACAATATAGAAACCCTACTCATACACTGAAGAAATCAAATGATAATAATAACAGTTGTAGCTGAAATGCTAAGTCACATCTCGAAGCATTGACCTGGTGGGAAGGCAACCCGAGGAAACTCAGCTGCATGCAATGCACCTGAGTGTCTGGAAAGGATGCATCCAGGACCTATCCCTTCCTAGATCTCATTTAAGGGTTGGCAGTGGAAGGAAGGCTGTCTCGCTGAAGATCCTTGTGTATCTGAGGTCTTCTAAGCAGTTTCTTTCCTTTGTTTCTGTGCCCGGGGCTCTTGTATTTGAACAAATCCTTGCTTCCTGTAGACTGGAACTTTGCTACTTTTCTATCATTGCTGCGCTTTCCATCATGTAATGGTGTTACAAATATAAAATAATAAATGAAGATGAATTTTTGCTCTTTTTAGTTGTAAACGAATGTGAATATGGAACAAATATACAAGATGTTCTTTACATTCTTTGCTTTGGAATACGTTACATGACTCTTAATTGCCTTTCAGAATATTTGTGTCATAATTTGACTGAACAATGGCACCAATATATTTCCTCTTACCATCCTGTAAATATCTTTGTAACTCCCAAGAGACAAGCTTTTCTGCATCTCCAGTGAATTTCAAGAATTCTCACGGCATTCTGTGCCAGTAATTCACTGTTTCCTAACATACAGTTATAATATATAACTCTCACAGCAATTTGAGCCCATTATTTTTTATTCTGTATCTCTCAGACACTGAGAACAGGCTATATCATTTTCTCTTTACAACAGTTATACTGAGCACAAAATGTAGGTTATTCATGTGGCTAAAAATGCCAGCTTGTTAGAAAGTAATTACAAATCCTGTTCTTGCATCTCATAAGCCTTGTACTAGCATTTGTTTTGGTGGAGATGATAGAAGATGGAAGGCTTGGATTCTGATTAACAGGAAAACGTACATTCAAAAAGTCACAGTTCAGGTTCCACTGGAAAGAAGGGAAAACTGAAAACTACTAATTTAAAACTTTCTTAGAAACACCACTGAATTGCCTTGGGCTATATTCTTATGCATGTGTAGATATTAAAATATTTTTATTTCAGGTAACTCCCTCCTATCTCTAATTGTGTCCTGTAGATTTTTATGTCAGGTAGTTACTTCTCTAGAGTCCTAAAAAAATTGTCAGGTTTTGTCTAAAAATATGCTTATTTTTTAGAAACCTTACTTGTTACTGCAAAATTAATCAGCAATATTAAGGAAGTAATTTTAATGATGATTGCTATTTTAATGGGGACATATTTTTAGCTAAATCTGAAATGCAAGAATGCTTTATGGTTTGGAGAAACTTTGAGTACAAAACTGTAATATATCTACCAAGCATAGATATCTATTATCTTAGTTCAAATTACTAAGGTATTTATAGAACAGACCAGCAAGTGGCAGTACTTGTTGCATATAAATCATGAATGATAAGACTAAAATCTCTCAAATGAAACTAAATAGGCAGTCAAACAACCTTTCATGTTCAGTCTTACTAATTTTAGCTGCCTTGCTAAGAATTGTAAAAGCTTCATTCCGTATGACCTTATTTTCCTGGAAGGAGTAATCATCCCACATTTTAGGAATGGTAGGGAAAAAAAACTCTCCTGTAACTGGTGGGATGCATTTGTGCCTCTGTTAATCTACATTAGCTGAGATTGGAAGATGAAATTTTCCAGAGACTCTACTGTTATAAATTGCCATGACTCATAAGATATTCCAATAAATAATCCCTGTCTAAGGGTAGCATATTGTAATGGATGCAGAATGCTTACTCCAACAGTCTTTGATCCCAGTACCTCTTATGTGAACTCCACTTCATGAAGTTTATTTTCACAGTTGAAATGTTAGGTGAAATCATAATATTTACTATTACAGATTTGTTCAAAGCTTGTGTAATATATCGCTAGGCAACATTTAGTGAGGGGAAAAAAAGAAAAAAAAAAGTGTTGTCTTCAGTCAGTCAGTCAGCTAAGAGAACAAATAGTAAATATGTGTTTTTAGATATTACCCTCCTGAAAGCCCTAGTTGTATGGATGCAGCATTATTAATAGAAGTATGCATTTCTTCTCCAGAAATATTTAGATGAGTGTAGCTTGTGACTGTAATGACTGACAGTCTTTGACATAAAAATAATCTTCGTACCCTAAAGGCGGAGGTAGGAAGAAATAATGCAGGGAACCCTTGGTATCTTGAAAGAGCAGATCATCTCTGCCTCATGGATGACATTGCCGTGGGTGAAGGAGGTACATTTCTCCTGGGGCTCTTTTAACCCATTCCTTTCCAGTTTAGGATATCAGAGTTGTAAATACTGCTGATTTTGAATCTGAATTTTGGCATGTGGATATATCACGTGGCTAAGGAGACTAGTAGTCTTCACAAGACAGCTGTCACATTGAGGACAGCATAGAAATTACCTGTTTCTTGTATTCTTCCTGGAATTGAAGATTATAGGGACGCAGCTTGATTCCTGCATAAAATAAGGCAGTCCAAGCATCACATGAGGCACTTTTTTTGTGAAATGTAATTGAGTTGACTGAGAAAATATGGACTACATTGTCTCAATTTCAGAAGATGTTTCTGCACTTTTAGATTACCAGAAGCAGTATACTATATAATTCTCTTATACAGTAATCGAGAACCAAAGGAATACACTCAGGTGCAGTAGGGCTAGGATTCAATGTTCTGAATGTTATGTTTTATTCCCTTTTTTTTCTGTGTTTTATCCTGTTTCAGGAGTTTTCTCTGTCTCTCCTAAGAGTGTTCTGCTTTGTTTGGAATTATTTTTGAGAAAGTAGAAAGACAGACCATGACTTTTCATCACATAAATGAAAATCATTAGGCTGAAAGGGTCATTCTTTATTCTCTGAATAAACATGTATCCTATTTGAAGTGAAATATACCCAAAGGGAGGAACAAGGAGACACATCTGAATATGTATAAGACTACTGACTATGCATGTTTTCTCGGTGCACTTAGTGAAGTACACTTTTTCTGTGCTCTTAGATGTAAAAGTCTGTTTCAAGCTCTTGGAAGAATGTTCCAAAAGCTAAAAAATGGGAGTGGGATTTGGGACAAATTTTACTTGCTGACTTCAAATGGGAAAAGCTGCTTTTCTCATCCCATAGTTAGGAAATTCTTCTCCATATTGACCATGATGCAAACTTTTTCCACAAAGTTCTTTCTTAGCCAATCGATTCCCAGCCTCTGCTATTCTATAGGGTTCTATTGCTCCAGATATGGAACCTGTGTTTCTTTCTTATCACCTCTTCTCCAGTTTATTTTGAATCACCAAGTGTATCAAGATTCTCTGGACTGAGCATCTGTTGTCATTTGATGAGATTTATTGGTCATGGGGCTGTATCTGATCAACACCACAAAAGCTGGGGGGAAGAGAGAGAAGGCTTTCTTGAACCTTATTTTATAATATCTCCCTCAGAAGAAAGAGATAAAATTACTTTCATTTGACTCATTTTTCCATTTTGTCACATAAGATTTTTAATGAATATGCTGTTACACAAAAGATTGACAGCATCATGAAATCAAGTACATTTAGAGTATACCTAACAGTATAAGTGCCTCAAAGATTTTATTTAAGATCCCACAGAAGTAAAACACAGATACCTAGATGATCAGACCAAGAATGCATTGAAACATTACTTGTTTGCAGGGGTATTTATATCCATATTTCATCTGCATTTCCTTTCAGATGCTAAAGAGGATCTGAAAGGTTAAGGCTCTATCTGGTTATGCCTTCTGAATGTGGTTCACTGAACCTGATCTCAGTTGCACTTTTGTTGCTTAAATCCTATTTTGGATAGGAGCCTCCTCTAATTCAAATTTAGTGATATATTACTTTTCCCTGAGATAGCACAGACATACATACCTACTGAGGACTTTGGCTAAAAGATAACATCTAGTCTGCCATGACTATATTTAATGGGTTAGAAAATGTCAATGTAAATAAGACTCAGACAAAACTAATACAACACTTCTTAGGGGCTTATCATAGCTCTACCTATAGAACACTGAATAATTAGTTACCATGGCTGAAACGTCATAGTGAGGATTCCAGCCTTTCAGAAGGAAAGATTTACAGCATCACATAAATTCTTCTGCTATTGCTTTTTCTTCCTATAACAAAGGTAAGGGAATCCCCTGAGTGTGTGGTAGCTGGTAATGTTTATTCGGAGATACTTCACAGTATATCCAGGTGTTCTTTCTGATTCAAAGCTGAGGCCAATAAATGTGATGGAAAATATTAGCAAAATCTTGGCCAGATTCTTTCAATGCCTTTAGGTATCTGAATAAGACTTTCCTACTGGTACAATATCTTCTTTGTTCTCCTTTCCCCAGCTTTTACACACCCTCTAATTACATGGCAAAGGGAGATTAAAAGGAGAACATATCCTCCAGTTATTTTCCTGAAACAATGATGAAACATTGAGAAAATAATAATAATGTGGCAAGAGTGAAAGAGTAGAACGACTACATGATAAAACATTACTTTATCTGCTAATATTCCTTCCACAAGAAAAAAGGGTCATAGCCTAAAATGTATCAGGCCAACATGTCAAATTAGGAAAAAAAATACAAAAGTTCAGGCTGAACAATAAATAATATGCATAACATATACGGAAATTCAAATTTGTTAGTAATGACAAAGGTATATGATTACATTTAGTTCCCTTTTTTCTTTTTTTTTCCCCTTTTTATTTAAAAGAAAATGTGTCTTTATTTTCAAGGTTGAGTTCTCCCAGCTCTGTAAGTTTAACAAGCAACAAAAATGTTAAGCTGGGGGAGTTTTCATGGATGAATCAGCAACAATTCATTACTATATCTGGAAATAAAATAAACCAAGTATACAACCACAAATACCATCAGACCCAAAAGAACAGCTCCTGGATCCTATGCTGGGTGCTGCTCTCATTCTTACCGTAGTTAGTAATTGTTATGCAAGATATCAATAATTCATAATCAGAAACTTCTTTTCATCACATGTATTCAGGAAAAAAAAAAAATAAAAAAAATCCAATGTAAAATCCCAGTAAGCTGTTCTGCATGTTTCATGAATCAAATGAAAACCAGACAAAAATGTCATTTAGGTCAATACTTATCAGCTATAGTACAATTTGTGGACTGTGTTGTTTTCTACTAAAAGAAAAAGATGAGTGGGAAAAATAAATTGCTGAAGGGCAGGAAAAATGTTATGTTGAGTTCTAAATATAGAAATCTTTTTCTTTTTTTCCACCTTTTTTAATAAAAAAAATATTACCATCTGTAAGAACTATCCAGATCAGCATATTTTTGTCATAGAGTCTTGTTGACCTTTTCCATTATACTGAACATCCCATTCCAAAGCAGAAGAAATCTGTCCTTAGTTATATCTCATACAAACAGGAGGGAAAAAAAGCACAAATAAATAATCATTACACCCAGATAATTTAAAATAATTCATTATTAACATATCTAAATCTCTGACTAGCAACATATTAATTTAATGACTACTGCTAGATTATTTCTTGCTCTTTTCCTCTCCATAATAAAGAATAAAGATGCATTGAAGTGACATATTATCGTTTGCTGTTCACTTATACATATGTTTTTGGTTTGCATTAATGTTGTTGTGGAAGTATGCTCTCAGCTGAAAATGAATGTGACAGAAAGGACGAGCAGGACGGAGTAAAAAAATAAATTCACGAGGAGGCCCTCATGAGAGCTTCAGAAAAAAAAACCTTTTTTGACAAGCTAATCATTTGAAAGGTTGTTTTCCCTATATTTTCTTTTATTATTATCATTGCTATTGGTTGGTTTGTTCATATATTGATTCATATTCAGATTTATGAATAACGCCACTGGAGCAAATGGAACAGAATTGATGCTGAAAACTATTCGAAAGAAATAATTTCAGAAATAAGTGTTACAGCTTTGTAATTGAAATTTGATTTTTTGCATTCTTCAATTTTAATAAGCATCAAATCCTTCTTCTGATTGTTTAGAGTCATCAAAACACTTAATTCTCAGTTCTGCACAAATAGGGTGCACATATATGACATAGTTTTTAAATTAATTTAATGATTAATGATTTATGATTAATTTTGGAAAATTTATTTCCTGGTAGGATCTTAATGAAGAAAGATAGGACTTAAATCAATATTATTTGTCTTTTTCAGGATTCCTACACATTTATTTATTTGTTTGTTTGTTTATGTAGTTTGTAACAATGAGGCTGCTCTATAAACACCATTTAAGAAATCCAATGACCTTTCTCTACGAATACTAGATAACACTGAAGAAAAAATACCCCTTGGATTACCATACCATAAAAAGTATTTTGTTTGCTTTTGAAAGATGGATATTCTTATTTCAAAGGTGTTTTGTAAGCCTTATTGTTATCCACTAAAGGCATGCACGTGCAAAAGTGAAAACCGCCCACCTATTTGTCAACAGAGGGCATACTTTATTACTGTATATTTCTACAGCATTTTCAAGAAGAAACTGCACAGTAACCAACTACTCCAGCCTGCACTTGAAGAGGGTATTGATTCCAGATTTATGAGTTTTAGAGTCCTATTGCTGACAAACTCCACATCTGTGACCACAGCTGTTGTCTTTACTCCCAGGGGACAAAAGAAGAGGAATTGCAGCAGCATAAGTAACATCTGGAAAGGCATGAGATTTCCTGCTTATAGACCTAAATAGCTATGCCAGCTCCTCTCAGTCTTCAGCAAGCCCCCAGAATACTGTGTTTGGTGTTTCTAAGTTATTGTTTGCCAAAGTGATATATAAGGTGTATTTGTTTGTGTTTATGTGCATGTATATATATTTAAGTATTTTGAAAACTACGATTTTTCAAATCTAGAATGTATATAATATATATATAATAATGCATGTATATATATTTATGTAAATAATAATGCATGCATATATTAAGTATTTTGAGAAGTGTGAGTTTTCAAATCTAGAAGGCAAAACCAGTACTATAGGTATGTAGTAGGAAATTACAGGTTTTAATGTTACCATTCTTTTCTCTCAAGTTTGTAAAATAATAGAAAATGGTATTCACATAACCTAATGGAAAAAAAGTGGAGTATACAAGTGTAAGTTAAATATCTTTCACGATAAAAAGACAATTTACTTTAAAAATGAACAAAAAATTAAGGCGGCAGCACATATGAGCTATAAAATATTGCATTTGGTGGAGTATAACTATGAAGAACAGAGAAAAGATGAGTTGATAGGGTATATAGTTAACATAACATATACATAACATAACGTAGTTCAGGTATATGAAGAATAAGAAGTCAAAGAGAAGCTAGTGCTTCTAAGAGACAGAAACAAAGTAATTTGTTGAAGAGAATGTTCCACTGAGACAAAGATCAGTAATTTTCCTCAGTGTCTATATGAAAGATAGAGGGATGGTACCAGAAGCCAGAAAATTATTTTCAAAACAAGGAAGAAGACATTCTATTGTTAAGAAACATTCATATTTCTGGAAATAATTGTTGTACAGGTGAGTGGCATCTTTTTCAGAAAACTATAGAAAAATGCATAAATGCAGCTTTTATCAGAGGAACAAAAAGATTCATGACTGAAACAGGGCCCCAAATGAATTTGAAAAACATTGTGCCATGTTTAAAAAGTCACATTACGAAGTACATCAAAATGCAATGCTTCATTAATTATAAACAGATTTTTGCCTTTATGTATTCCAAATGAATTGGAAATTATATTTACTTGCATATATTTGGTGTATACAAATCTTTCTACTCTATTAAGCATTAATTTTTGTGAACATTGTAAACGTGTTTTGTCAGTAGGCAATAGAAATCAAACAGAAAAAAATCCTGGCAAAGTCAAAGGTATTTTCTTAAATAAATCCAATTTCAGGTGCCAGCATATTGTAGAGAAGAAAACTAGAGGAACTGAAGCGATATAAACATTTTTGGCTGGTTGTTTGTTTTTTTTGTTTTTTTTTTTTTTTTGTTCCATTTTGTTTCTATATTTGGCTCTGGAAGTGCTACAATAACCCAGTGGTGTAACTGATACTGATATATGAAGACTTCTGCACACAGTGTCTGCTAGTTGGATTTCTTGTGTGCAGTACGAGCATCTAGAATTTCTGCAGATATTCTAGTGACATCTTTCATTTACCTAGAATGTTACTTAAGACAACATACAAGCTTTTAGGAAACCTGCACTAAGTTTATGTAGGAATATAAGAACTAGAAACTAAAGACATGCATGATCAAGTACTTGAAAGCTTGTCTCAGATCTTATTCCCACAGGTACAAACATGGTACGAACTGAACATGCATGTCAAACATGTACTTGCTGAAAAGCTAATATAAGTAGTTTGATTCTGATACTCGGAAAATATAGTAAAAAGATCATAATGATACACTGGCAATTTGTTATGGAAATGCAAACAAACCAACTGTGAATTGGGTGTGAATGGGGCTATTGTCTCTACTTGGAAAAATAGGATACAAAAAATTATGTGATTCTATGTAATACTGTAGAAATAAATACTGAAATAATTACAAAAAAAAAAAAAAAAAATCAAGTTAATTGTAACTGTTTGGAATAGAGCAATAATTGAAGTCCATTTTAAACTAGTACAACACAGTATCAATTCAGTCCCCATTTCTGCATCACTTTGTCTGTTGCAAACTTCTGTTAATGTCAGTGCAAGCTTAAACACTTCATTCAATATGTTACTAGTGATCTATTTCTGAGGACAGCAAACCAGCTTAGTTGAGGTGACCACTTGAAAAGCCCTCATATCACCTCTCATTTTTTCACTCTATAAACCAGCATCATGTGAACACCATGTCATCCATAAACTAAAAAAAAAATATATGAAAAGAGGAACAGGGAAATCAATAAAAGTGTAAGAAAGCAATAAAAATCAAAATTGCTTAGAAAAGAAAAGGCTGAAGAGATATATTAAATACCTTAAGCACGTCAATAAAGTGAAAGATACACTTCAAAGCAGAATGAGAATTTAATAAAAATCAAATGAGAAACATATTTCAAAATACTGATTTGAAAACTAAAGGCATTTCTAAAATTTCTGCCAGGTCTCTGAAAATGGGACCAACTAAAATTTCTGCAGCTTTAATCCACTCAAAATATATTTTGTTTCTTCTTTGAGGAATGTTTTTTGTTTTAGTCTTGAGGCTTTTGTTTGCCTATTTGTTTGTATTGTTTTGCTTTTTAACGTTTGGATTTCTTTGCAAGAATTGTATCTGTAAAAATTTGCACTAAAAAATAAAAGCTGTGTTTTGTTTGTAATCTCATACTGACAAAAATCTGGGGCTTTAGAAGCATGAGAACAGTGCACATAAATTGTTAGGCACTGTGGAAGTTAACAGAAAAGTTTTGATTTCTCAGTGCTGCAATAGAAGTACAATGGGTGGTAATACCAGACTGTCTGGATAATCTTTAAGGTTGGTTTTGGTTTTTTTTTTTTTTTTTTTTTTTTTTGGTTAGCAAAGTTCCCAGTTTAAAGCTAAAGATCCTACAAATAAGCTTGCATGTACTCACTTCTGAAGTACTTATTGAGGCGGAGGATGGTGGTGCATTTTAGCATTTCTAAGTGAGATAAATGTTATTGAACTTGGAAGAAAAGTCATTTAGGAAGACCCATGATTTTGTGGAGGAGATAATTAGATTTGGTCAGGACCACCTGGATGAGATTTGGAAGAACTCAGAGCATTTCTAGAGTAGGCTATAGGAGAGTCAAGAAAAAGAGCAAACAAGGCCAACTTCTCTACAGGCAATATGAACTGCAAAATAATCCCACCAGTCCACAGTGAAGACTTAAAGTATTTCTGTGACCAAACTAGTTTGTGTAAAACAATAAGTAGAGGCATCTAGCACAAGCGTAGGTATAGAGATCAGTGTGACAGCAGGGTGGGTAGAAGGAAAACATGCTCACATTGGCCAAAAGTCTAGATTATCCATCTAGATCATCCAAATGTTGTCACTTCTTTTAAAGTGCTGAGCCTGAGTCTGGGCTCAACTAGGTAAAATTTATCAGCATGCCATTAGTAAATAAGTTGTGGCACATTTTTTTCTCCATGAAAGTTACTGCATTCCGAATAATTATCGGGATGTTTTGAAACATGAGTGAGATTTATGCATTTCACAAAGGCCAGAATTGGCAAAATAGTCTGTTTCATTTTCCTGTATCAGCTAAAACATTATATGAAATCAGTGCAGAGAGAACTGATTTTGAAGGGATTTGGATCAAAATCAATTTAAATATATATATATATATATATAAAATTTTGAACAGCAAAACAACAATTTTTTGAATTATTAGAAGATACACAACAGTTGATGGAGAGAAGCAAATTATAAATTCTGTAAGTACAATCTCTGCATTAAGATTAAGATGGGTTAAGTGACAAAATATGCTGCCATCAATTTGGCATTATGAAATTTCATAGCTGTGTGTTTGTTTGGTTGTTCTGCATCTGTTATTTTTTTGTTTATTTATTTCTACAAGGACAGAAATGGAAGCCTCAGATGTAAACCAAGAAGAAATCCTTTAAATTATTATGTAAAACCTCAGAAATCACAAACAAAACAGTTGTGTACTCCTACTACATTCTGCATTTTCAAATAAGACATTGTCTCCCTTTTTGCTTACTGGAAAGCAGTTCAAAAACTTCCTCGTGCTGGTGCAGTAGTGAATAATCTATGTACATAAAGAGAACATAGCTATGAAGCCATATGAAATCTTGTGTGACCCAGGGCGACAGGAAGAAAAATGGCAGTGTTTCCACAGAGTACTTCATGTTCATTATTATCCAGTAAGACAAGCGAATTCTGCTCTGAATAGATGTGGAATCTGTAGCACAAGATACCAGAATAGAAATGGTTTATAATTTATTTGTACCAGAAGGTTCAAGTGAAGAAAGGAATTTTTTAAACCAGAACCTGGTTAAATATTAAACCGTACTAAGTACCAGTAATACTGGACAAGGTATTAAATCTTGTTCTAGAAGCAAGCAAAAGAAACCCTACAATCTACAATCTCCTAATCAAAGAAGGATGTGAGTGCAAAGCTACAATTTGGCAATGAAGTGAGGATTGTCATATTTGAAGATTCGTGTCTATCAGATGAATTCCTCAGCGACTATAAAAAGGGAAATATCACTCCCATTTTTAAGGTGGTAATAAAGGAAGATCTTGAGGACAGAGTCTAGTGAGCCTTATGTCTCTGACTAGGAAGATCATGGAGCAGATTTTCTGGAAGTTATCTTAAACTCTTCTGAGACAAGGAACCAGTATGTCTTCACCAAGGGCAGATCACAACTGACTCATCTGATGGCCATCTAAAATGAAGTGATGTGGACAAAGGAAGTGAACTTACGTTGTCTACCTGGACTAGTGCAAGGCCTTTGGCATAGTCTCACACCATATCCTTAGCTCTAAATAGGAAAGATATGGGTTAAAAGCCTGGACAATTTGTTGAATAAAGAGTTGTTTGGAAGGTCACAGACAGAGGGTTGTGGTCAGTGGTGACCTTGCAGTATGTAGAGTGGAGCTTATAAGCAGAAGACAGACTAAATTTTTCGTGGTCAGATAGAGATAAGACTAGGGGAATTGGCTTTAAATTAAGAGAGGGCATATTTAATTTAGATGCTAGGAATTATTTTTTCATTCACAGGTTGATGAGGCACTTGAACAAGCTGCCCAGAGAAGTTGTGGATGCCCATGTCTGGAGGCATTATGATACACATTTCTTTAAAATTAAATTATTTCCCTGCTTCAGAGGAGGACTCTTAACAATGTATGATCATGATAATCATGGTAACCCAGTAACTCTTAATTTCAGAGTACTGTTTGTAAAATTAATATTACTGTTAAGTTGCTTCTTTTATTTTTACTTTTATGAGAGTTTCATTTTGGCAAACATTTCTTACCTGAGCAATAGTTTTTAAAATTTGATTATCCTCCTATTATTAAGACCATAGGGCGCTTCCAGCTATAATTAGTGTTGAAAATGTTTTGTCTAATTTCATGACTCCAAAATGTTGATGTGGATAATATATACATAATGTACATAATTATATATAATAATAATATGTACATAATTATTCTATTGCAATTAATTTGACCTAAAATAATATGATTAGCAGATTTTCTTACAAAATCAATATTAAACATACCTGCTACCTGAATTTTCTCTAATAATCTGTGATTTTAACTGGTCCCATTTATTGTAGACATATCATTTCCCAATAAATGTGGGCCATAATTTTGGTTCTGGACCAAGTTGCCCAGATTCCCTCTTGCAAATCTTTCTAAATGAGCATAGCTGTACCGAGCAGTTCAGAATGATCAATCCTTTCAAGATCAGAGCAAATACTTCTTAATGGGGTGACTGGGAGAAAAAAGTACTAGAGACTAGGATCTGTAAAAGCATATTAAGTGATGCTTAGCAGATAGATATGTGAATTGATACATACAGACATTTAAAGATGGAATTGTGGAGCTTGAATTATTCAGTATAGAGGAATAGCTGACACTACTCACATTATAAAAGAAAGAAGGCGAAGATATGAGGGAATAACTTATCTTTACTGGAAAACTGGGCAGATCGAAGTGAAAAAGAGGGAGAAAGTAAGAGGAAAAGCAGATGAAGGTGAGGAAGAAAGGAAAATGCAATAGTCAGGTTTAAACCTAGAGAACATCAGATATTTCTTGAAGATATTAGCAGTTAGATGAGAATAAAACAGGGAAATTTCACTGAATAAGCACACCGAAAAACCTTCTGGTGATTATATGATAGCATTAATTTAATGTGAATAATTCTTTTTAGTTATCACAGAATCACAGAATCACCAAGGTTGGAAAAGACCTACAAGACCATCCAGTCCAACCATCACCAATAGCTCTCACTAAACCATGTCCCTCAACACAACATCCAAACATTCCTTGAACACCTCCAGAGTTGAACACCACCAACTCCCTGAGCAGCCCATTCCAGTACCTGACAACTGTTTCAGAGAAGCAGTATTTCCTAATGTCCAGCCTAAATCTTCCCTGGTGCAGCTTGAAGCCATTCCCTCTAGTCCTATCACTTGCTACATGAGAGAAGAGGCTGACCCCCAGCTCACTACAGCCTCCCTTCAGGTAGTTACAGGGAGCAATGAGGTCTCCCCTGAGCCTCCTCTTCTCCAGACTAAACAATCCCAGCTCCTTCAGCAGCTCCTCATAAGGCCTGTGCTCCAGACCCCTCACCAGCTTTGTTGCCCTTCTTTGAACCCGCTCCAGGACCTCAGTGTCTTTCTTGCAGTGAGGGGCCCGAAACTGGACACAGCACTTGAGGTGCAGTCTCACCAGTGCTCAGTCCAGGGGGACAATCACTTCCCTGTTCCTGCTGGCAACAGTGTTTCTGATGCAAGCCAGAATGCCATTGGCCTTCTTGGCCACACTGCTGGTTCATGTTCAGCCGAGCATCAGTCAATACCCCCAGGTCCATTCCCTCTACACAGTCCTACAGCCACTCTGCCCCAACGGTTATGGTTAATAGTGAAATTTTGCTTTCCTTGGAAAAAATGAATTACAATTACAATGTAATTGTACCATACCCTGGAGTCTAACCCATCTGCCTTGCTACTCACATAGACTTTTATTCCCAATGTGCTACTGGGAAAGTGCATAATTTAGTTTGGAAGCTTGCAAAAGGAAAACTGTGGACCAGTACAGATGGCCCTGCACAAAGCTCCATGCCTTCAGTAGACAGTAAGGATATTTAAAGAATTAATTTTGTTTGATGCACTCCAGTGCTTTTCAAAGCCAAATTAAATTGATCTTTAGAAGAATCTTTACGAACCAAGATGAATTTATTTAGAGACACCATGATCACAAGAAAATGCATGAAAGTCCTCGTGTCTCCCTCTCATGCTGTTTCAATACTAGAATATACTCATATTGGAAATGGCTCTGCTCTGCACTTCATCTCTTTGTCCTCTCCAAAGAGAAGGAATATGTTAAGAAGACATAGAAGAATCAGTTTCCCTTTGTATTTGTGTCTGCTCCTTACAGAGAATTAATGACTTTGTCTTCTTCTTGTAGATCAGTTTAGAGCCAAGGCCATCAGCTCTCTAAACCACCAAGCGCAGCTGTAGATTTGTGTTTTCCCTTCATGCAGCCATTGGATTTCCTGTGTTATGTTACAATACCAGAGAGTTCCTCTAGCAAGCTACTAAGAAGTATACCATGGAATAAAGTTTAGTTCAAAATAACCCCATCCTTTGATTTTTCATCTCTATTCCAGGTGTTTTTCTTACTGATTTAGTTATAGAATAAAATATTCCTGCAGGAAATGGCCTGTGCTGATCCAAACAATCAAATGAATTTCCTTTTGGCAGAAATTGCAGCTGCAGCTGCAGGATAAAATGCCTGCTGAAGTAACATTTCTCAAATATATAAGATGATTTAAATGCATTCTTCTCTGTCATATTTGCCTTTAACTTGTTGGGAAGAGAGCAAATGGCAGTGTATTTTGTAGTATTTATTGATTAAATCACTGGCTTTGAGTAAGGTTTTTTTCCAAGGACACAAAAATTTCATATTACTTCACAGGTGTGTAACTAAGATGCATAAAACAGCAGCTATGAATGGAACATGGTTTTCCTCCTTGACAATTTTAGAAAACACTAGTAGGAAGAAAATGATTTTTTTTTTTCCTAAGCACTTTCTCTGACTGTCTTTTTTTTTAAGCTTTTTGCTTTTTTTTTTTTTTTTCTCTTTTCCCCTTTTTTTTTTTTATCTTTTCCCTCACCTATTTTTTTATTTGTTCCTATTGTTTTTTTCCTTTTCCTTCTCTCAACCCCCTTCCTCTTCTCTTTCCACTTCTTCCCTTTCTCTCTTCCTTCCTTCAGCAAGTTTCCTTCATGGGAAAAGACAAGCAGAAAAAAGAAACAGCCTACACTGTGATGCCCTTACAATTTGCTAGAAGGCTGACAAGTGAGCTTGAGTCTACGATTATTCAGTTGCTGGAAAGCCTGATGGAAGTATACCCAAGAGGCCACATCTGTGAGTGCGTGCTGTGTGGAGCCACCTTCTCACACTACAGAAAAGTATGTACTCTGCATGAAAAGGGGGAAAATAATCTGTTTGGTGGATCACTATGGAAACAAACAGATTCATTATCTCTGCCAAACTACAGAAGACAGTACAGTTTGTGATGATGACTCATTTTGACTGAAGCAGAGGCCTTTAAATGATGTTGATAAAGCAGAAAAACATATAAAAAAGAAGTGCTTTAGAAATGATCTAAGAAAATATAATATGCCAAATTCACATCACTGAGAAATGTGTAGTTTATTTTGAGTTTGGAGTGAATTGAGGTCACAAAAATTAGGAAAAGTAATGCTGCTTAGAACATGTTACTGTAAATTATATTTTATGCACAATTCTAAACTTCAAGAAATTTACCTATGCCAAGATTCTGTTTGGAGAAATCTTTTTTTGCCTGTGATATCTTGAAATAGAAACAGTGTGAAAAGGGACATTGCATGATGCAGGTATCAATGCAAGTGAACTTCATTTGGAGATCTGCTTTGTCCTTTTCTCTAAATAACCTTTTTCCAAACTGTCAAGATTATAGGGGTACAAATGATATGCCTGCACTCTCCCAGTTGCACAGCATGCAGTCTATAAAACATAGCTTAATCTCTGACAGTTACTGGATTAATGCTTTGCACGTATAATTGTAGAATGATTCTTCTTGAAATACTTAAACTAATGTGGGATTTATAAGTTGCATATAGCTTGCCAGAAACCACAATTTCTTTAACATTATTCCTGACTTACAAAAAAAAAAAAAAATAGGGCAGATTAAATACAGCAGTGTTCCTTATAGAAGAGGTTATTGGATTCATTGTAAACTCTTTTTATTAAGGCAGTTCTGTTGTGTGGCATATGATCTAAGGAAATGGTATTTCATTATGGAAAATAGAGCAATATATCTTTGTTTTACCGGCTATAGTCTTTCTATCTCCGCTTTTTTCCCCCATGGTGTTATCATGTTTTATTTACTGTAACACCTTAGTCACAAGGGGAAAGAGAGTATTGAAATCCATAGGGATCTGGCTGTTTAAAAGTTGGCAATGCAAAGCAGCATGAACATAGATCTTTATAAAGTTCTTTAACACAAAAAGCTGATAACAGATTGGATAAAAACTCCACCAGTAAAAAAAATATTGCCAGTGGTGGGTCTGTTTGTTTGCTCTCTTTAATAGAAGTGCAAACATCATGAAAATATTGTTATGTACCTTGAGACTGTGTACACTGTACATTTTATTATTCAGACCTTTTGACTGGTAACTAGAAACAGATGAGACTCCTAGAAAATAAATATTTAATCCAGCAGGCCAGTAGCTAATATTTGAGCTCATATTTAGTGAAAGTATGATGGCAGTTATGCTATTGATAGTTGTATGAAACTTATGCCTACAACATTTCTACCCAGCCTTCAATTTTCACAAATGAGCCCTTTGCAGTTAAGAATTTTCTTACCTTGATGACCTCAAATATAATCTTTACAGAAGGTTAGAAGAGAACGAAAAATCTTTTCAGCTCATTTTTAGAAATGTCAAGTTGGAAAAAATATGCTCTCTTCGGTATTTCTTCTCCTTCTGTATTTCTCAGAAATTATTCTCTTTAAATTAAAACTTAAATGAATAAGAAGTGCTCTCCATGAAGTGGAACTTTCTCTAGCTAGAAAAAAACAGCAATTTAAAGGTATAATTAAGTAATAAATTTCTAAATCATGCTGAGCACCTCAGTAGGTATAAAGGAAAACACAAGCGTGTTATCAAGGCCAGATAATGTAAAGAACCCATTGCAGAGACACCCATTTACTTACTAAACTAAGCTGAGTACAAAGGCCTAACTTCCACTCATTTTTTAATATCGTATTGCATTTCCTCCTTTGTAACAAAGCCTAGGAGGTTTGTACACAGTTAAGATTTTGCATTTTTGATGGAGAAATTGTGAAATTTCTGTAAATAACATATAGAAATTTTTTGAAGACATTTTTTCATGTGGCACAGGCCTCCAACTTGGAATGGAGCTCTCACATAGGTCACATGAGGACAGGAATGATAGTAAAGGAATGAAGGAGGAAAAAAGAATTGTGCTTTTTCAACAAAAAGTGGTCACTGAGTTCTTTAGTGGTCATATCCTCTTTTCTAACTTACATGTCAAAAGGTGAGTAAAATTGGCTATAGCGTTCACTAAGAAACGCCTTAACTGTTTTCCCAAACATGAGGGTTATCTATGCAGTGAAACGACCAATCTTTCTGTCTTCCAAAAAGTAGCTGTGTCTAAATGCCTTATTGTAAGGCAGTAGAAATCCCTTATGTTTCTTTTTTGGAGTACATCTTGTATCCTTCTAAAATGTTACCACAGTACTAGGTTCATTGTGAGATTAAAACCTCCAGTGTTTCAAACAGTACAATAAAATAAAAAAAAAAAAAAAAAATTGTTTACTCAAAGGAACTTCAAAACTTCTAATCATAGAAGTTTGACAATGAAACTTTATGTGATGCAAATGCTGTAGACATAGAAATCCCATTTAAAAGTCAAACTTTGATTCCTTGCCTGCAATGGGCCAAAGTGTGGGAGGTATCAAGGACTCAGCCATTTCTGTTGATCACATGGGGTTTGCTAGCTGTATTTAATATTATTATACTTTACTGTTTGCAGTGTAATCTTGGGCAGCTTTGGAGGTCAGAACAGGGCTACTCTTATGATATCTATCAGGAAAACATAAAATATAAAGCATCCCCATCTTCTAAAAGTATGATACATTAGCTGAGGAATAGCTTTGTTGGGCATACTTTTCCTTCTTCAGTTTTCCTTAAAATAAACTCATAAACTTAGAAATCATGCCTTATTCATGTTTAGAATTATTTAAACCACGTGTAATCATAGCACTTGCATATACAGTTTACTGTGCAGTCATTTGTTACTCAGCTCATTTGTTTCTCAATTAGTGGAAACCTGAATATTTTACTTTATATAGCATAATGAAATTGACATAAAGAATGATGGAACTTCTGGCACTTCTGTGGCTATGTGGATGAAATGAGCGTGCAAGTATAGCAAAGGATTAGGTGAGAAATCTAGCAGTTTACATCAGCAGTAAATTCAAAACATTGTTGTCTATACCTTATCTTTTAAAGTGATGAAAGATGAAGCATGGCAATTAAATTATTAGTCTTTTTCCAGGGGAAAAATAAAGTGGGGGGGAAAAAAAGAAAAAAAAAAGAAAAAAAAAGAAGAAACCATTGAAATCTAAATCCTCACTACTTAATACTGCTACAGAAGACTAAAAAAATAAAATCTTTCTCCTTATTGAAATCTATAAATCGGCATTTATGTCAGTAATAATGGAATATACTGTCTTTATCTCACTTACAGCATATTATCCCTGGTTCTCCTGGGATATATTTCACTGTCAATTCACATTAGACCATTAAAACAAAAATAACTTTGTAAAGTTTTAATGGAAAGTATTTTTTATTGTTGTTTCTCTGGGTAATATAAAATGAAGAGTCTTGCTTTTCAACTTGGTATGGCATTTCTCATCACTGATTGATATTCTGTGCCATATAACCAGCTAGATACACAAAGGGTTCAATTCTCTTGTGTCTTTTTGTGATAGTGTCACATCCATGAACTGTTTCTGACCTGTCAGCTTTTCTGTTTCATCAGCATCTCAGTTCCTCTTGTCTCAAGAGGTATCTCAATAACACCAATTATTTAAAGTTTATAGGAAAATAGATCTAAAGGCTAGACTCTCATGATTGGAGTTTAGGTTTCTCTTGAAATCAGTGTTACATATTTGTATACATCATTGCTGCTATAGAAAATTGTTGAGTGAGGTAAAATAGCTTAAAGATTTTGTTGTGATCTCAGAATGTTTTGAAAGATTTTAGGTAGCATTCTCATCAGGCATTTTGAATTGTCATCATTCTGTTATTTATTTTAGCAGCCATATAAGTCTCATAAATACAGTCAACAGGACATGATTCATGAATTTAAGGCTCATAAATTAACAAAATTTATCTTTTGACATCTCTGTAGGATATCTGTTTCTTTAAATTACTGCAACATATATAATTTACTGTACATTTTTCCCTGTTTTTACAAAGAACCGTTTTGAAGTGTTTGAGGAATATGTGATTAAATAAATTAACACAAACAACTTGCTTGTGGGAAAATTAGCCTTTTTTTCTTGCTGAGGATAATATATTCTATATCCTTCCTAGACAATCCCATACATAAGAAGTACATCCTAAATCTACTCTCTGTAGTACTGCTCCAAATTTTAAATGGAAATAAGCAATTGATTTTTATGTTTGTAATTTTTTGGTCTCATGAATTGCTTTAGAGAAAATTTATTGTGCAGTATGTGAAATGAAGCTTGCCTTACCAATATAGTAAAAGTAAACCTGGTTAAATTATTCATTTTCAAAACATCTAGTTGCAAATGTAGCCCTTTTTGTATTAATTAATCATAGACACAGAAGTCCTAATTTGTAAAATATATCAAGTTGTCCTAATTCCCTATTTTGTTATACTAGTTGTAGGTGGATGTACTAAAATAGAGAAATCTATGTACTATAGCAGAGTATTAAATAATTGTTAAAATTAAAGTTATCACTATTGCTCATTAGAACTTACTAATTAATGCTTACTAGACTCCTGTTCTTTGAAAACTGCTTAATAGTAATGCCTGCAAGCTGTGGCCTTTGGTTAGAATAGCTGCTCATTTTTTTCTCCTAGTTTTTTTTTTCACCCTATGGGTGTTGTTTGATACGAGACATTTTAAAGTTAGAAGGAAGCTATTAGGTCCATTGCATTTTCTTTACAGAAACATGTGTGAGCCTGTTTTCAGGTTGTATACAGAGAGAGAGTCTGTTCTTTACTCTGCTGTGTGTTTCATATATAAACTCAGCAGTTGTACCTCATATGTTTAGCTGTCAACACTTCAGGGAAATATTCAGTAGATCAAATTATGTCCATACCCTAGTATACATGTTAAACAAAGATTAACTCTGCATCAGTTTTATTTACAGAAACATGAACTTTTTCCTCTCTTGTACCTTCAAATGTAATCTAGTTAAATTCAAGAAACTTAATATCACAGTAGGTATTAGAAATTAAGTGGAATTAATAATTTTAATTTGTTGACTTTTCCATAAATATCACTTAGGAATCAGCAAGTATTTACATGGTATCAGTCAGCTGATGTTGACTTAAGCCTCATTTTTCTTTTGTTGATGATGCAACAAAGTTTTCAATAGTAATTACATGAAATACAACCAATCAATCAGCTCTTGCTTTACCCTTCCGAGATATTGGGAATATGCTCTGCAGAATCTTCTCCTATGTCACTTGCTTGGTGTAGAAAAAGACTATGGACCTGTAGCTCCCACCTTCCTCCTCTGAAGGCATTACCAGCTTTTCAACTGTATTGTCTTCTACACTGAGACTTGACTGCATTGTCAGGTTTCATATTCATTTGAGGGCAGGAATATCAGCAACATCTCTGCCAGTTTTGCTCAAGAGTAAAGAATTTATTTTGGTAGATGGATGGAAAATGGATTCTCAACTGTACTGTTAAAGCAAAAATGCCTGAGGGTAATTTGACACCTAACAGTTGTTCAATACAACAAGAAAAATTTGAACTTCTTTTGTTTTCTTTAGAGTATCAACTATTCAAACAGCTAAGAAAATGTACTACGTTACATCTTCTAAATATAGAGGGCGTAAGTACACATTAGACACATACTTTGAATTACTGATAGGTTGGGCTTTGAAGAGCTGCAGAACAAAGAAATACACTGAGAAATCATTTGAGTCCTGTTCAAAATAAAAAAAATACATTACCTGTACTTTATCCCAAAGATTTATAGTTGCATTCTTCGGTTTATTCAAATATTTGTAATTGCTCCTAATTTATAAGTGATACCCCCACAAAAACCTTGAAAGTTTGCTTTTATGCAGTAAGGTTAGTCAATAATTCATGAAGAGGATTATTTCTTACAAAAGCATATTATTTTTTTCCCAGGACTCAACCTTAAAACCCACAATACATGGGATTAGAGTTTAACTAAGCCAATATAAAAATGTATAGCTTTTTATGCTCTATTTTAATACTATCGTTGTAATTAAAATACTCCATAGTGACATAAATCAATATTTTGAAACTGCAGAGACTAAATGAAGATATTTAAACAGAAGTAGTTCATTTTTCAGAAGTATTGAGCATTTAGAGTTTGACAACATGAGAAGTCAGTGCTTAGTACTGCTGTAATGAATACTGGTAAATTCAAAGAAGAGCCTATTCCTCAGCATCCAGAAGCAAAATTAAATTCAAGGACTCTCCCCAGAGAAAGAAACTTATTGCAAGTCTTGCAGAGGACTTCTCAGCTAGCTATTTGAGTAGCCAACTGCAAATTCCCTGCCTTTTTTCCCTCACAGATTTAGGGAATCTCCTGGCTAATGATGGCACCTTTTTTCATTTAGATCTAACAGTGATAAACATTTTTGTTCCAGTGGAAACCTAAGCCTGTTGATCTTTACCAAAAATGAAAATAAAAACACAAGCAAAATCAAACAAAAAAAGTTGCCTGCCTGTCACATGTTTTTTACTAATTCAGTGTGCTCTAATTGCCTATAAAAGGAAGAAAAAAAATTGAGGGAATATTTTAAATCGTACTGCACTTCAAATACATATTCCATCTGCCTTGGAACAGGAATTTGAACCCAAGTTTCAGATGTTCCAGGCTAACAATTTAATCTGCAGAGTGTGAACTGTTTGAGACTTCTGAAATGTCTCCTGTTGGATTTTTTTCCACAACATTTCAAAGGTTAGATATTCAATGGTATAAAAAATTCCTTCTTGCTAATAACTTACACTAGCATTACAGAATCACATACTTTCTCTGTCTTCTGGCTACCACTCTTCGTATTTCCCCTAATTTTGATATACAATGATTACTTATTAATTCATACCAATGCAAATTCAAGTGGAATTCAAAGAAGTAAGAATTGCATTCTGGAATTATTTTCTAGAGTAAGTAAAAAGACAAGTTTTTTTAGTGGTATATTTCATGTTATTGAAATGTGAATTTAGTTGCTAAGGAGGAATGAAAGCAAAAGATATAACCCATAATATTTTTTGCACATACAGGCACACTAAGGTACTGCAGCAAAAGTTCAGAACAGAAAATTTGAGATTTCTGCTAGAAAAAAAAAATGTTTATTTTGTTCAGATTTTCTAGGACACAGACTTCCCTGAATGACAAGAAAATGTATTATGATCCATTGCTATTTACATAAGAGATCCAAATACTTGGAAAACTGCAAGAATTTCCTAATTAAATATTTCTATTTAATCTATTTAATTAAATCTAGTAATTTCTAGCTTAAGTTATTGTATAGGATCAAAATATTGTTACTTGACAATCTTAGCAATTTTTTGCAAAGATTTTCTCAGCTGAGTCTGGATTTGTGAGCATGTTTATTTAGATTAAGTTAGGAATTTCTTAGTATAAGACAGAAATCTATAGCATTCTACGTAAGGTAGAGTGTTTTTTTTTGTTAGTTTCACATGGAGATTATTTATTCTCAAAACTTCTTAGCCTAGGAATTACTATATAGAGGACAGTTACTTGATAGAAACTTTTAAATTCTCTGGACTATTTTCCCTTCATCGTTACCTAGTAACGTTGCCATCTAGTTAAATAGATCTCCTTTGCTTCAATAAATTGTCGTCTTTCTTATTTGTTCTAGGTTATTCTTAAATTAACAAGAAATGTCATCCTAACTCTACCACACATAAATTTTTTAAATCTTCTGACACTTCCCCACCCCAACACCCCCCCCCTTCCAGCCGTTTGTCTCTTTTTCTGAAACTACACAGAATAATTACTAACCTTATAGAGAAAGATGGTAAAGGTGAAAAGTTTTCCAGATCTGGGCACTTATGTGACTCTGTCAACTGAGCATTCCTGATGGCCAAGGACAGAGGATGAAGCCCCAAAGTGATAGCTGGAAAAATCTGTGTGGAAGGAGGTCATGGAAGAACTGTTCCATGTTGCCACAGTTCTGATGTTATGAATAAGTTACTTTATCACTTAATTCTACTTGTACTATATCATGCCATGTTTCCAGTGATTTTGGTGTCTGATTGACCCCTATTAATCAAAGCTGTGAACATACTTTCCGTTTGAGCACCTCAAACTTAAGATCATTAACACTAACATGAAATAATATTGTAGATGACTCTAAGATAGTACATCAGTTTTGAAAATGCAGCATCTTTGACTCAGCAACGTAGCTCAAATATTCGTAACAGCATTCCTCAAAACAATTTCTAAACACAAAGTTAATACATGGGAGATATTCATCTCACTTCTAAATTTAGTTATCTAAATGCTAGTTTTCTAAGTCTAAATCTCTTAACTTTCACTGTAGTCAGTGGAAAAGAAATAGAGCTCCAGTGTGCTACAGATGACATTATAAGGTAGGTATGTGAATTGTTGTGATAGTTCTGAACGCGAATTATGACTCATTAAAATTAGTGAGAAGAGTGTATGCTTTGAATCTATGCCCTCATGTAATTTCTTCAATGCAAAAACTTAAAGCATGCCTGAATTGAGGCATTTGACTTTTGACCAGTTACGATTCTGACCAGGCTCTTCCCAAGGAAAATTTATAGCCATTGCAGTTCTGACCAATGCAAAGACAATAGTTATTAAAATCCAAGATACTATTTCATTCTGAGTAATCAGATAAAGTAAATCAAATGTAATGGACTAAAAGTAGCTATATCTCTCCATTAATAAGAAAGGGACATTGAAGCAACTACACTACATGACGTTTTGATGTGGAATACTGAAAACCAAAAAAACAAAAAACATAGAACCATGACACTAGGGAACCTAGGTTAGAAGCTTCCCATACAGTGTAAACCAAAACGCATCAATACTGCTCAGCAACTTTTCTTGAAAACCTTGTTCAAATCCTAAATATATGGAATTCTCCCTATCTCTTCTACTTATCTCAAAGGTGGATTGCTCCTGTTGTTATGTTCAGCCTGGATAGGATAATTAACAAAGATGTAGGAGATCTGGTGTCTAATTGTGTTTGGGCTCAAATGCTGGAAAGGCTAATATTTAAAAATATTTTTCACTTTTAATTTGTAAGGATTCCAGGTGAGAACTCTGAGGATAAATCCATAGCACTTGAATATTCCTTCTTGCACTTTAGACCATAGTTCTTACTCAATTTATTTTTCAGTTAAATATCATTAGTACAGTGAGTGATCAACATTTTGTACAGGGTACAGAAGAATAATATCTAACATTTTATACAAAAGCTACTCAAATAACACTAAGCTCTTCAAAGTGATCTACAGCTAGAGAAAATACGATGCTCAAGGACATAGTTTACAATTGCCAAAAGTACATTTAGTATGTTCTAAAAGCAGGCAGAGGTCTGTTTTTTTAAAGACACTGATAATATCTGGGATACACTGGGAGAAGTATTAAATGACAATACCCACAGCTCTTTCTTTCAGGCAGTGACTTCTGATCTCATAGAATTTCTGCTAAGGACATCTTTTTGTGTGAGGTTGGAAAACAAAGATGCATGAGTAGCATATGTGAATTTTCACATGTGCAATGCATTTCTATCTTAGCAGTGATAGTTCTGATAGATACTTTAACTAGCGCACTGACGGGAAACAGGAAACAGATATGCTAAGGATGAGCTACAAGACCACTGAAGTAATTTAAAAGAATAAAGACTGTCAAAAGCAATAACATGAATGCATTGATTTCTATTACAGGTGTCACAAGGCAGGCAAAAGAGATAGTGGGACAAATACCCAGAATAAATAACTTATGGCACCACATCAGGAGAAAACAACCACTATGTCAGCCTTCCAAATATCCAGTAGGTTTGCAGGGCTGACCAGCTACATTAACACAGATGACAATGAGCTGATATATATTGGAGTGTTCTGTTACTTGTGCTGAATCTACATATTTCATTTTGTTTCTGTTGTCTTGGATCTTCATAAAAATCTTTTTTTTTTAATTCTTATAAAAACAAAGAAAAAAAAACTGTGATGATTGAGCATGAGAATTCACAATATTGAAACTCTCCAAAAATTACCAGTATTATTTAAGTTAAATTCTAATGAAATTGTGATATTTTGTAAGTTATTAATTTGTATTAGCTTAATTTTCTCTTTTTTTTTTTTTTTCCTTTCGCATTTGGGAATTCTTCAATGGGAAAAAAAAAGAAGAAATAGAAGAAAAGGAGAAATTAAAATAGAAGTTTGTAGATACTATCATTTTAGAAACAAGGATAAAAATAATTAAGCACAATAATAAAGCATGCAACTGACAAACGTGGAAAAACATAACATGCTACTAAAGTTCCTCACAGTGCAAAAGACTTACATACCCAAGCCCCATTAATTTTTGGTGAAAACTGGATAACTAACTCTTGCTGCCTTAAGAAATGTTCCTGTGATCAATCTTGAAAGAATTTCCAGTCCTCTGAAAGTTTTCCTATAAAAATAAATGTACCTTGTACTAATTTCTTGCATTGTCTTTGCAATTACTGCTTATATTTGAAAAGTTTCTCCTATTCTGCTCTATCTTGCAAGAAATTAATTAAATAAACTCATTCTTAAGGAATCACTCTCTAGTACTTAAATTTTACTTCAGGGTCAAATACGAAGTCCACACATAGGTGGAGTAGAAAAAAAATACTTAGTGCAACTGTATACTTGACTGACAAAAATGGCAATTAAAGAAAGGAACAAGAGATTCCAGAATTCCTGAGTAATCTGTCTACCATTAACCTGTTACTAGGCCTTTTTTATAGTGTTATCCTGAGAAGAAAATTTTTATTGAATGGAAAAAATCTTTTTCTCTTCAGTTGTCTTACTTACTTCCTAATCAGTAATTAAGGAACATACTGCAATAAATAATTTAACAGAAACTGGCCTTGATACAGTATCTGTCTGATCTTTCCCTCACTCATAAATGAAATCAAACATGTTTGACCAAATTAATTGAAATGTCATGTAGGCATACTTATGGTCTACATATTGGAATAATGGCCATAATACGGAATAGTCACATAGTTGAATATTCCTCAAATACTCTCACAGTATTATCAGGATAATCAGCTGATTTGGTTAATTCTAATACTTTCTCTGTGTAATGTAGTTCACAGATCACAGCAACAAATCTTCACAGCTCTGTGTTAACAAACCTCACAGAAAAGATTCTTGTGTTTACTTAGCAGGTGTCTGAAGTATGCATGGGAAACAAAACTCTCTGAAAAGGGGAAAATGGGATTGGTCCATTGGTACACAAAAATATTACTTTATCTGTATTACATTTCTCTGTTGCTTGATTGTTGTTTATCAGCTGACAGGGCCCAGAAATAGCAGAATGCATACATAAAAAAGTGCGTCGAAGAAAAGCAGGGGAACAGATTTTCATAACAGATTATGATATCTTATTTGACTACTTCATAAATCTTCCTAAGAAACTTTCCATTTAATTCTAAGCTATGATCAATAAAAAGAATATGACTTAAAAACTTATTACAAAAGGTGATGAAAATGTAATTTCTGTCAAAGTAGATGAATGAGAAAAATATTTTGTTCTTAATTTTTGAAGAGTCACAATAGCATGCTAATAAATTGATGTGATCCTTGAAGAATACTCAGAAAACTGTCTGCTTCAGTTCATAAATCTTCCAAGTGTTTTGGAATTACTAGTGTCTTTGGGATACATAAACAGAAACTGATTCAATGTCAGTTCTGCAAAAACTGTGAATGCTTAAACAAACAATGAGATAAAAAGTAATGCATAATTAAAGTCTTTCTTCAGAAGAAGTCTGGGTTATATTTATCTTAAGGATGGTGGAGAAATACATTTGCACCTGTATATGCTCCAAAGGTGTCATTTTCACGAGTCTTACTGCACATATAGGTCCTAAGCACATAATGCATTATTAAAAGGGTCATGCATTTCAAAGAGAGTGAAACTACTTGAAAATAAATCTAATATTTGATTTTAATTTTATATCAGAGTTGCTAATATAGTGGTCCAGAACAAGACATTTAAACGGATGTTCAGGAAACAGATCATTTTTTTTATTTTTGGCGTTATGCAAAGACCACTTTTAAGCAGGGTAATAGGCTTTATCCAATGTAAAATCTTTTCTCTCTTTCATATGTACTCTGGCAAAGATACTGATCTGAAATCAGTTGATGTTAGTACTACAGCAGCAATATTTGTTTTCATCAGGCAATCTGAACATATTTTAAGTAGCTCAGGAACATAAATTGTATGGAACAGATGTCAGAATAGGCTTCTGTGCTCAGCATACAATTCTTCAATTTAATGAATCAAGCAATAGAAACTGGCTTCCAGACTCAAAGACCTTTCTGATATTGGCAAATAAACACTAAATTATTCTGTGAATTTCTGCAAAATGAGGCAAGTGAACCACATGTCTGTAAGCAGTTCAGCATATTTCACAGCAAAGCTTAAATTAGGAAACTTGCCCCTTTAGTTTCTTTATTTCTAACCGGAAATTTCGCACTCTTCTTGTTAAAGCCCTGGAAACCCAAGTGATATACCCATATCAGCCAGCAGTGAACAGCAGCAAGAGAAGATCTGAAGGAAAAAAAAAGCAGTTCTTGCTAAAACCCAAACTTCTATTGATCGAATAAGCACTAAGCAGTAAGACTAGACAACTGCGGAATTTCTTTCAGCAGTAATAAATGCCCAACATGAATTAACATTCCTGTATGAGCAACCCTGTAAGCAACCTCAGCAAATGTCTCAGTCTACCCAGCACTGTGGTGATTTGACCACCACATAGTAGACAAGTATAGGTCTCATTCTCTTTCTATTCTGCAGTTCACTGTATCACCAAAAGGTATTAATTTCTACTGTAATTAGAATGCTGTGAAAAGACTGAACTCATTTCTTTAATGTTAACAAACCAGTTTTAATTAAATGTTGTTTCAAGAAACTTCATTTGACTGGCTAAATCTATAAGTGTTCTGTTGTTTAATTACATGGAAATCTAAATTCCTTCTTCTCAGTAAGCCATCTGACTGGGTAAGCTAGTCATTATCTCCTTAGATACAAGAAGTTAAAAATTAACAACCAATGTTACTGTCTGTCATGCAGCTTTCAAAGCATTCCCATAATGTCTCAGAAGCGATTTTGCTCTCTAAACATTCTTTTTGGCAGGTGTATGATTGCTAGCCTCCATCATACTTGTTATATTTTCTTAAAAATTAACAGACCCAACAAATGTGCACGAACAATTATTCTAACATTACTGCAAAATTTGTGTGGTGTTTTATTTGAAATCAGTTGTGTCTCAAGCAATTGAACTCTGTTTTGTTATTCTTCTGTCTGTTTTTAAACAAAAAATGTTTAAGCCTAGGCCTTATATTTTGACATGTTGCTCAACTCAACAGTCAAAGAGAAGACGATCACAGAATCATAGAATCATAGAATAGTTTGGGCTAGAAGGGACCTTTAAGGTTATCTATTTCCAACCCCCATACTATAGGCAGGGACACCTCACACTAGTACAGAGTGGTAAAAGTCTCATCCAGCCTGGTCTTGAGTGCTTCCAGGAAGAAGGCAACCACAACCTCTTCGGGCAACCTGTTCCAGTGTCTCACTACCCTCACAGTAAAGAATGATTCCCTTAACAGCCATGAATTGTTGCAGATTTGGGAGGGATACAAACGTTGCTGTAATCAGGAGTTGCTATCCAAATGGGATCCAATGGCATGAAACATGTATTTTAATGTCTTGAACAGTACCAGAAATGAATGCATTCAATATATATAGACGTTAAAGGCAATTTTATTCTCCTGAATAACTTTTTAGATTTGTATCATACTGTTTTGTTGGATATGTGTCCTTGATACATGAACATGAAAGTATATAGTACTTATGACTTTACCATACATTTTTGTGTGCCATAAGTAGCCAAGAAATTCTTTCCTTCCTTCTCACTCATAAAGTAAACAAGAAAAAACTGTGTAGTTAGCCTGAGGCCCATAAAGTAATTATTTTTGTTCTTAAATGCAGCACAAAATATTCAAACTCTGAGGTCCCGTGAAAAAATTTCTCTGGCTTTATAAATAAATGATAATGCCTGTTTACTGATGAGTTCATAAAAAGGTGGAAGCATGCATTTTTCCTTGCACAGGAATGCATACAAAACAGATCTTAAGAAACAACCTTAGCTTGTTTATTTGTTTTCATATAAATAAAGTCTGAAGTGGGCTAGATTATTTTTATATTAATAAATCAGCCAATACACAATGAATACAAATTTAATGAGAATATTTTTTTATTATTATTAATCTAAATTGCAAGTAATATGTGACAGTTCAGGATGATGACACTAAGGTGTTATTATAAGACATTTAATCTCATACCATTGGGTTAAGGAAAGACAAACTGAGATTGAGACTAGCTAGATAGGACTGTTCTGAAGTCATATATCACAGAAAATTAGATGGATGACTCCTGTTTGCTAGACTATGTAACTTTGTGTTGGAATACATTTCAAATAAATTAAGTCATTTGGAAATTATTAATTTAGTCCAAGATATCTATGCAGTATTCTTGTTGAGTAGCCAGCCTGTTTTTGCTAATTCCTCTTATTTTTACATTTAAATTAAAATAAACCATTTTCCAGTTTCACCACCAGCGGTATGCAAATCTCATCTTTCCACCATTTACAGTTTCTCACACCAGGACTTGTTAAACCATTCTATATTGATTCTGTGAATTTCTGCATGGATTTCTGTCCTTTCGTTACAATTCCACCTCATGGAAAAGATCTGACCGTACTTTTTACTGCTATAGTTTCTAATTTTCCAACTTCTTTAAAATTTTTTTTAGGTTGAGAGACACTACTATGATTTTATTTTCTAATTCACACAACTCAAAGAATTGGAAAAGCCTATGTCTAGCACTGTAAAGCTGAAGATCCTAGACAGACAGGTAGATTTGTATCATGAAAATTTGCCTAACACAGTCTTCAGAAATGAATGTGTGAAAGGATACTTACCCCTTTCACTTCTGTATTAAGATCAAGTATCAAGGTCCAGATTACAATTTCAGACCATGCAAACAGAGCTCTTGTTTTTCTTGCAAATCAAAATAGCTTAAAAGAAAAATCTCAATATTTTTTTACCCTTAGTGAAATAAAGCAGATCTCAAGTTATTCTCATAATACGTGTGTTAGTACTTTTGATAATGTAATATAAGAAGGAGAAAGGATCAGCTAATACCTTGGACTTCACAGTAGTTTATGTCTGGTCATGCACAGGGAAAGTGTGTAAGGATAATGATGATACCGTTAAGAACCTGAGCTTCTTTAAAGGACATAAACATTAAAACTTTGGAGGATTACTAATATATTATGAAAAAAATCTTTTTTAGTAAATTATATTAAATATCATTAATGAATATTCTTTACCAGATTGCATATTATATTGCCAATATTCTATTTATAATGAAATTCAACATAATGGACAAACACTTCAGCATCGTAACTATGCATCTAAAACTGATTTCAAATGCATTGGTTTTATAATAATTAATCTTTAGATTTAGGGTTACTCTAGTAATACCAAATGTAACTGCAGTCAAAATAAGATCAATGTACATTTCTATTTATGTCTCACTCATCTCTCTATATCAAGCAGATTGCTTGTGCATGAGAAGTAGCTGGATATAAATAGATGGGCTTTCAAAAACAACTGTTTCATTAGTAAAGGATGGATTGAACAGAGAGAAGAGTAGGAATGAAATATTTATGAAGTGTATGTAGGAGACACTCATGATAAGAAACCTGAATTTGCCTGGAAGCAGCCTTGCTGAAATGGATTCTTGAGGCTCTGAAGCTTTACTATATCCTTTTTTACTGTAATTTGTCCACCCTTTTATAAAGGAATACATCACTGCTATCAAAATCTCTTGTTCAACTTTTCATTTCATTTCATACTTTGGTGGTATTTCAGCATTATTATGATTCAGGTAATTGCTGAAGAAAATGTTAATAATGCACAAGCTACATCCTAATGTGGAGGAGGGTTAGAAAATACTTTCAGTTGTTTAAATTATCAGTCATCACAAATATTGAAGGAAGTATACAGAAAAGTAGGTCAAATAACTTCAGATAAATACAGAATAAATCCTCTAGGGACAAAAATGAGAAATCCAAAGCACAAAATACTATACAGCTAGAAAGGGCTATAAAACACAATGAGAAATAGTGAGCACATGGTCATGAAAAGAAAGAAACCTAGTTTGTTACTCAGTAAAGAAAGCTAACAGTTTAGAATAATGTGAAGAATGAATTGTATAATATTACTTTTGCATCAAACTTCAGAAAAAAATTTCAAATGATCTAATTTGAATTTGACATAATAAAACCTGAGTGTTAAAAAAATCAACCTTGAATGAGACATGAATGTCTTCAGATTTGTCATGGTTTTATGATTTTTGGTTAACAGTATTCCACATCACAACATCATATAGTGTGCTGGGAGTTAAAGAGTTAATGCTCCAGGTCCAGGCACCTGTCTGGAAAAGAAGAAGAATGACATTCCCCAGAACACTTTGCATTCAGAGAGGAGATATAACCCCTAGCAAGGTCACCTGATGCCCCTTTTTCAGCTCTCCTCCCTGCTGCTTGTCCTGACGCATTGCCTCAGCACCAGTGTAAGGACTACAACTTTCAGATACTCTCTTTCATTATATTTGATTTATTAGCTTCAATTCTAATTACACTGTGTTATAACATGTTATCGTGCATTCCAATACAATATTTAGTAAATTAGTTTGCTTCTCCTCAAATCATTGCTGCTGTTTTTAATTATTGAGGGTCCTCTATTTCCCCTTTTCCAGAGGCGGAGATTCGCGAATCCTTCTGCCCCGCTAGTCATGGAACTGGACAGAACCAGTAAAAGTGTTGATGAGATTAAATGAGCCAGGGTGAAATTCACTCTGGGTCAATTCACAAGAAAACTCTAAAACATTAATGGCTATATTTTGAGAATGCATTGAGAATGAATCATATGTTAAAGCCTTTTGAAATGTAATTCATGAGTAAATGTCTTTCAGTGACTAACTTTAAGCATTTAACTCTAAATGAGCTAATTTTCTACAATTGTTTATTATTCAATCCAAGTACATAAAAGTCGTCTATTCTGGAAGGGGTGTCTAATTTGTCTAGATTCTTAATTAAGGTGTCACAGATAAATTCATGAAGTTTTTTTGACTGAGATTGTAATGTATATTCATTTAAAAAAAAGAAGGGAAAGAGCTGTGCAGCGATATACCACTTAGAATCTCCTTAGTGTGTCTTCAGTTACAGAAAAATGCTAGGTAAAATTACACAAATCTTTGTGGAAAATAACAGGAAATGTGAAATAACCAAAAAAGATGCACAAGAATAAATAATATACAATCTGGTCATATGCTGTATGATAAATAGTGTCAGCCTGAGGAAGGCTTTTGAAATGTTCTGCATGTTCTGTATGTCCTAAAAATTTGTGTATGCAGATGTACTGTCACATACAGTGAGAAGATAATACTTAAGGAATGCCTAATGGCAAACTGTGCATGCCTGTAGACTTCTGGGGTCATAACTGGATCAGGTACTTCTCTGTTTTCACTAATGACTAGTACAAGAGAACACTGTTCATTTAAATTACAAGTTGAATTCTTTTAAAATCTTTGGTGTTGTGCTAATATACTGCATTGGAATCACTATAACAGACTGGAGAAACGTCCTGAAATGTAGGAATAGGCTATACTTATTTGAGAAATAATGCAAACATCTAAATTTTTGTGAAAAATTATCAGCACAGATTTAGAACGAATAAATTTCATTTTTGCATGAAATAGCGTAGGCATATAACAGACGACAAGATAAATAAATGCATGTTATGCCAGTGCAGCAAATGAATATCAATAAGCAGGTGTTAACAGAAGCAGGACCCATAAGTAATTCTTTCTTTTCACAAAGCATTGGAAAATCTTCATCTGAAGTTTTATGTCCAATACTGCGAAGTGCATTCAAAAAAAGAATCAGAATTCAGGAAACAACTTCAAAATCTGATCTGAAGGAAGAAGGAAAAGAGCTGCAGTTTTCATTTCAAAGAAATCCTGAGATGTGACAAGATGATAGGTAAGCAGAAATTGAAATACGAGAAATATCTTAATGCTACAACCTAAAAAATCTTTAACATAATTGCACTTAGGCTGAAAACGATGATTTTTAAGTCAACAGATTAAGTTTGATGATTGTGGATATAATGATTCATTAAAATTTTTCAGTTATAATTTACACATGCAGCAAGTCATAGTACTAAGAAATAAGACATGCTCAAGAAAACTGAATTAATGAGATGAAATGAATGAACTAAAATTCAGCAAAGAATGGGGAAAAAAATAGAACAAGTAAAAAGTAATAGAAATTACTGAAAATTTTAAAGAGAGGAAAAGAAGTAGCTGAACTGTTTCAGAGGATTAGTTTGCCTGGTGCTAATCACAGCAATTTAATGTACTGAAAAATGTTGCTTGTTCTGGTTGAAATCTGTTTCTTGGGACAATAGGAAGCAATTAAAATGAGATAAAGACATGTAAGTAGGTAAGCAGTCTTTTTGTTCGAGACTATATGCTTCCTCATCAACATATGACTGCACAATGAACATCAAGATAAAGAAAACTAATAGCACTTTTATCTTCTTTCTGACTTCAGACCCAGATGCTCACTGCAGGATGCAGACTTCTTGCCATCTTTTCTCCAACAACATACCTGCCAAAATTAAGAAGATTCATTTTTCCTTCCCTCTAACAAACACATTATTTGAGCAGTAAAGTCAGCATGTGTACATAACAGCATAATGTGTCATCAATAAAAATTATGAAAATTTAGAGAGGATTCTGCCTATTCCTGTAAGGAGTAATCTGAATTATCTGTCTTTCTACTACATCTTTTTTCCCTCTTTAATGATTCCAAATAAGTAATATTTGTCACTGCATCCAATATCTGTTTACAGTTATTTTAAGTATTAATATGGGCTATACAGGCATACTATGCAAAAATTCAGATTCATCAAATCACAACTGGAAGGGAACCACAAGGATCAAACCATATATCTAAGAATATTGTTCAAGCAGTTCTGGAACTTGGCTTGATGCCATGACCACTTCCCTAGGGAGCCTGTTCTGGTGCCTGGCCACCCTCTCAGTGAAGAACCTTTACCTTATCTCCAACATGGCCCTACCCTGATTCAGCTTCACATTCATTCATTCGAGTCTTATTGCTGTCAGCAGAGAGCAGAGCTCAGCTGGATGGCCATGAGACCTTCTCTCAGCTCCTCTGCTCCAGACTAAGCAAACCTAGGGACCTCAGCTACTCCTCTTACATTTTATTCTCTTCACCATTTTTGTACTCCTCCTTTGTCGCTAAGAGTTTTATATCCTTCTTATATTACAGTACCGAAAAGTGTTTAATGTAGTTACTAACTCAGACAAACCACATGTTGATGAAATCAGGATTTGATGAAGGCATCGCTTAATTAGTTATGCATCAGATATCTCTGTATTATATAAAAATGAGAATTAGTTTAAAATAAAATTTATAAATAAAATGATAACAATACATCCGTCAGAAAATAGAGCTACTCAAAGAGAAACTTGATCATGTTAAGAACATTACAGATGGCAGCCTTTCAGACAAACTGATCATTCTTTATGCTTTTTCTTCAGATTAATTTCACAGTTTAGTGTACTGAAGTAAATGTCTTTCAGTTTAACAGCTGCATTTTTGTGTATGGGTGGAAGTATTTTACTCAGCCACAGTGACATACAGAGAAACAGGCAGGATAAAGAAGGAAGGAAGAAGAAATAAAATTAAAAAAAAATTGAAAATTAATATTTTGACATGACAACTAGTGCTTTATTTCTCTTTTATAGAAGTGGTTGCCATTAATACTTGGGGAGTCATTTGTAACCAAAATTCAGCCTGGAATACTGTACCTACACTTTAGTGATGAGAAGAACTGAAATAGAGACCCAGAGGGGTTAGCTTTATTATTATTATTATTATTATCATCATCATCATCATCATCTTCATCATCATTATCATTATCATTATTTGGTATTGTATTTTCATTTCTTTATTATTTAAACAGCTGTGGAAGCTGAAAGTGAGACTTCTGTACAGTAGATGTCAGGAGCATAGACTACAACTATACTTGAAAATAATTTGCCCTGAATTACGTGAGCGGCATAAACATTTCATTTTAACTGTCAGCTAGTTAAACACTACAAAATTACATTCTGTTATCTCTTCCAGTGCTGCATTTGTGTTTATACTGAAGTTCTGGTCTTGGTAATGACCTAAGCTGAGTCCTCGTCCCTCTGGAATAGATAGGAATTTTGTTTTTTACTCTGTGGAAGCACAGATTTATTTAACAGAACTGAAGTTGCTTTTTTTATACTCAAAAATCAGAGGAAGTTACTAACTGAAGACCTACTCCAAATCCCACTGAACACAGCAGAATAACCCATTGGTTTCTTTCAAAACTGTGGAAAAGCCTGAAATCAAAAGCAAAATAACATTAGTCATTACATGAGGACTTTTTTTCCATTTATTTTCAATATGCATCAATTATTCACTACAATTTGTCACCTTTCTTTGCTTCCAAACCAATTAAAAAAAAAAAAAAAAAAAAAAAAAAAAAGAAGAAATATCTAGATTCCATACAGTTCATTCAGACAAATGTCTTTTGAAATCATACTTCTTACAGTCCTTGGGAATTGATTTAAGGATTTTGTTACACTTCTGAAAGAATACGTATATGTTAAGGCATCTCTGAAAAGAGTAAAAGGAAGTTTCTACTATAAGGCAAATCTGTGTCCAAAGAACAACAGGGCCAGAAATAAAAAGGGCAGTGCTTCAGCAAATGTGAAAAGCATCAGCATCAACAGAGTACTTGCAACGAATCTGTCATTTGGAGATCAGCAAATAAGACAGTCAAACAGATAATATTGTACATGGGTTAAAATAAATCAATATCTGACCAAAGGCTGAAAGAAGTTTTAAAACTGATGAGAAATTAATAGTTTCCAAGATGATAAGTAGGATATATCTCTTCATTGTAGAAACTCTCAGCTGACCACCAAATTGCCTATGTACTCCTGCTGATCATTCATGCTAATTATTTATTATGGGTTTGTAATAGCTATGGCCATGAAATTTAGTCTTAATTTGACAGTAACATAGACTGGTAATGCAGAGACTTCTATTTGAGAATGTTTTCCTGATAGATAAAGTTAATCCTAGAAGGCCACATTCATTCTTGAGTTCAATTGAACAAAAAACAGCTCTCTATGACATCGAATGGAATTCTATATGTTTAAAAAGAATATAAATTATGATCTTGTTCACCACACATTATGTTTATTACAAGAACTGCGGTTGAACTGTGACTCCAAAGACAAGATATCTGTGTTTCTCTTTGTTTGTTTGCTTTCTAAATAAATGACACTATCAGTTTACTTCTGTTACTATTTTATACTCATAGTAAATATTCTTATTCTTTACAGATACTAGATGAAGTTCAGGGCAGTCACCTTGGATCCCAGACGTAAAACAACCCTGGTGTTCTCCAGCACATGGATGGAAAGTTGATAGAAATTTCTAATGGTACAATCATGGGACAAGGGTTCCCATGAAAAACTTGTTGATATTTTACTACTGAAGCTAAGCTATTACATTTAGTTCAGATGTAGCTGTTAAACTACATCCTGTAAAAAAAAAAAAAAAAAAAAAAAAAGTCTTAAGTTGTACAACACATTCTAATAGTATGCATGTAGGGACTAATTATTTTTTATAGTTCTTCTCCTCTGATAATTTCTGACAAATTCTACTCTCCTTGGAATAATTAGGAATTTTTCTCAGTGAAGTTATTGGATAGACTATGTGCTATTCTTGTTCCTGCTTTAATGCTTAAGGTTTTTATTTATTCTCTTCCATTAGGAAAAAGAGCACTACATTAACAGTCGCGTTGATTTGCATCGTCATTAAAAGTCAGTAGACATCAGCTCTCAGAGAAAGTCCCCTGATGTTTCAGCTCTTCAATAAATCACAGAATCACTAAATTGTACGGGTTGGAAGGGGCCTCTGGAGATCACGTAGTCCAACTCCCTACTAATGCAGATCCCTTAGAGTAAGTTAAATGTATGTTTCCTTTGGGAATTCACGTACTCTGAAGTGCCTTACCTAGAGAATGGAACTATAGAAATTAGTCTGAGGACAGGAAAATGCTTGATCAAAGATTTCTTACCTCCAAACCAGCATCAAGTTCAAGAACTGAAAATACATGAGTCTCTACAGAGCTCTGAAAGACCTTCTGAGCAGTAAAACAAAGCCTCAATTTGTTCGTCACATTCACTGTTACCTACCCAAAACTCACAGAGAAGGATGTATGGGAAACACAGTAAACCTAGACTGAAAATCTGACAGGATCGGGGATGTATCCTAGAGAGCTGGTTGTACTGCATCTTCAGATGTAGAAGTGGGCACATAATTACTGTCTAGGAGTGACACTTGCTATATCCTACTACCAAGAACACATACTGATGGCCCACTTATCCTAGTCTGGCTTTTCTGGACTTCAAACACAAAAACAGATGACAAAGTGAACAATTAAGCAGTCTTCCACTCAGTGCAATTAGGACTGATCCTTTTTCTTCCTTTTCAACACTTACTCCTCTGAAAATCCCTAATGGGAACTGGGCTGTGGAAAGCCCTTATAATAGACAGAAACATCATGTAACGAGTTACCTTTTTCTTTCTTTTGATGTTGTTCTCTGTTAACAACTATATCACTCAGTATTATCAGTTACAATGTGGAGATCCTTTTGCAGTCATTGCTAATAAAAGTAAAAATGTTACTTGCAGAACCTTTATTTCCTGAAAAGGTGCTGTAAAACAAACAAACAAACAAACAAAATCCACCACCAAACAAACAAATTAAATACCCCCACTAAAATATATTACTTATACCAGTAAATAACAAATGGAAAAAGGCTGCATAACAAATAACAATCATTCTTCTTTCTTTTTTGACCTATACTAAAGCATAAGTTCCAGTTTTCATGAGTCATCCTAATTAAAGCAGTAATTGAAATTAGATTTGTTTGTTGTTTTTTTTTTTTTCATCACAAAAAGGTCATCCATTAAAATAAATCATCTTATTGTCTTGCAGAACTGTACAGGAGCCATGCAGCACACTGGGTTCTTGAAGCAGTGTGTTCTGGACAATCAATAAGACAAATTTATGAACATGATTTGTTCAGTGAAATAATTTAATTCTATGTAATCTGATCAAAATGGGTTTAGAAAAAAGAAGCTGGGAACTGGGAAATGAATAAAGCAGATGCATAGTAACGCAAAAGCAAACCAGTAACATGAAGCTACCAAAATGTTGATTCAAGCTTTCATAAAACGGCCTGTCTTCCTGGCTCAGGAAGATTTTTGCACTAAAATCTGGCAGAATTTACATAATGCACCCCAGTGGACATTGACAAAGCAACTTGCACTGTTGTAGGAATACTGGCAGTGGTATACCATTAAATAAAACAAACAAACAAACAAACAAGTGAAATAACTTTGCATATATTTTCCATTCCAAGATGCTGATTGCTACCTCTGGAAATATCTTTATTGGTGATTAAACAACAATAATAAAACTTGAATCCAGAGTTCAGAGTTCAGTAGACAAGCTTGCAGGACACAGTTAACTACAAGAATGAAATGAGGCATACAGCTCAGGCCTCCAATTTCCAAGAAGGTTCCCTAAAAATACTTAAAGGAACAGCATTCTAGTTTATGTTTAAAGGTTTTGTAGTGAAGCAATCCACAAATGAAAATGAGCTCTTTGCAAAGACTAATTTTAAAAGCCCAAGTAAATGGATTTTACATAGATATAAGAGGAATAATCCCATTTAACTATGAGTAAAGTGAGACATTCACAGAATCACACAGAATCACAGAGTGGCCAGGGTTGGAAGAGACCTCAAGGATCACGAATCTCCAACGCCCCTGCCACATGCAGGGCCACCAACATCCCCATTTAATACTAGACCAGGCTGCTCAGGGCCCCATCCTATCTAGCCTTGAACACCTCTAGGGAAGGGGCATGCATTCACGTTCTGTGAAAATGGGTCTTAGTGTGTCTTGAGCAGGAAGACAGCCTTCCTGGAGTAAACATCACACATTGGTTACATAAATCTCACTCTAGAATGTACCTTACATATCCTGCAGAGAGAACAGTGTATTACTCTGATCATGTTATGGTGTTTGTTCCATGCTGCAAAGCTGAAAGTTCCCATTGAGGCATGGCATGTGACAAAAATAGAACGAGTGACAGAAGCTAAAGCATCTCTTTTGAGTATGTCCAGAAAAATGGATCATGATCATCCCCTCAATATGCAGGTCAGATTTGAGTCTACCTACTAGCATCCTGTCTGAGACTACAAAAAAATTGTATCAAATTCCTTTAATCTGTTTTGGTCTTTTCCCACTATAAAAAGATTGAAAGACTAAAAAAACTGTGCTGTCAGCTCTTGCCTTAAGACATAAGCCATTCCTTGTGTATTTGTTAAACAAATGATAACTGAATCAGAGCAAGTTTATATGGTATACATACTTACGTATGCAAAAGAATGGGCATGACAATGCAGTGAAATAATAAATTTGTTAGCCAGTTACGAACACAGGCCAGAAAAGATCCTTTTGGATGATCAAATCCAGTTCCCTGCTAAAAAGATAACCAGGTCTTTAAGACCGTCCACAGTCACTTTAATTATCATTTATCTAGGCTGTTCTGGGCCATCTCTGCGCTAACTGCTGTTAACTCAGTCATCGTTATTATTATCATAAATTATTTAACATTAACTGCTAGGTTTATGTGTAAAATTGTATGAAACTGAATCCTTAGTAAAAAAGTGTAAAAGAGAAAAGCAAGGCTACCCACAGTTTGATGTTTGTACTTTTCAGAAGGCTTCTGCAATAAATCCTTCCGTTAATTATCAATAAGAGTATTGATACCAGTGCCATAACAGCTTTGAAAGACATCTTGCTTTTATTTTGTCATGTGGATTTAAATATGTAACACCAGAAAATAATGCATTAGTGCTGTAAAACCAAATTTGGCATTCATTCAGAATGGTAAAGAAATCAGAGTCAAACTCATAGAATGTGGTTAAAAATTTGTATTGCTCTGTTAAAAAAAAAAGTGCCGAGTACTTGGTCATACATTTATTGAGTATATTAAATATTAATTTCCACACCTCATTACATATTCATAACTTCAACATGTGACATCTGTATTTTCTTGTCAGTCTTGAAAAAGAAAGTCTCCTTGTTTCTGACATCTGTAGTCAACTCTTACCTACATCTGTTTTTGAATCATTTCCAAAGTTGCTAATTATTATAGCATAAACATTCTTTCTTGCCAAAGCAGTGAGAGGTATTCATCAGTTTCATAAAATATTAAAAACAACTCTTCATTTTTCAGTGATGGATTTATTGAGAGGCTACAGGCTCTTCAAAGAAAAAAAAATATTTCTGAGGATGAGGGGAGTAAAAGGAAATGGAAAATAAGCTCTTATCCAATGTAGAAGAGGTGGGAAGACTGAGTGTTCCAGACTGGATCTGCTCTTGTAAAAATTCCGTATCGTATAATAATCAGAGCAACCCTTCAGCTTTACTTCAGTTCAGTCTCCAAGGGAATAACAGAGATCAGTGGTTCCAGGCTAAATTTTCAAGATCACTGTTACAGCTTTGTCTTCTGTCCTTAATAGGATTTTCTTTTTGTTTTTTGAGCAGCAGATATATAAATCCCAATATTTTATTTTAAATAAAGTAGTTCACAAATAAGAATGCATTTAAACTGAAATCGTAACAGTGTCTATATGGCAACATTGCTTGTAATTGAATAATAAATTATTTTTACATAATTTGTTAAAATCCAAGAAATAGTGACTGTAAACATTACTGTACACATATGTATAACATACTACAGTAATAAATGCTTTATTTCTTACCATTTCCTAGTATTTACTGCAAAAAAGAAAGCATTAAAAAGCTACAGGAGTGTGTTTAGGTGTGAATCGCAGAATCAAAGAATTGTAGCATTTAGAAAGGACCTCTGGAGATCATCAAGTTCAACCACCTACTAAAGCAGGTTTCATGCAGTAGGTTGCAAAGGAAAGCATCCAGGAGAGTTCTGAATACCTCCAGAGAAGAGGACTCAGCAGTCTCTCTGGGCAGCTAGTTCCAGTGCTCTGTCACTCACAATGTAAAAATGATCCAGGGGCTGGAACACCTTTCTGAAGGAGCTGGGGCTGTTCAGTCTGGGGAAGAGAAGGCTCTAAATAGCAGCCTTTCAGTACCTAAAGGGAGGCTATAATAAAGAAGGAGATGGACTCGTTAGCAGGGTCTGTAGTGACAGTTTAAGGAGAAATGGCTTCAAACTAAAAGGATAGTGAAGCTTAGGAACAGATTTCCCTTTGAGGCTGTCCTGTCCCTGGAGACACTCAAGGTCAGGCTGGACAGGGCTTTGGACATCCTGCTCTAGCTGTAGACGTCCTTATTCATTGCAGGAGAGTTTGGCTAGGTAAACTTTAAATGTCCCTTCCAAGTCAAACAATTCCATAATTCTATGATTCTATAACTAGACTCTGCACCTCTGATTAGCAACCCTTGAAGCTCTGCTAGTCAACCAGTTCTCATCCACCTCACTGTCTACTCACATGCTCCACTCTTCCTATGAGTACCTATGAGGATAATGTGAGAGACAGTATCAAATGCCTTGCTGAAGTCAAGGTACAAAAAAACACACTGCTCTTCACTCATCTATCCAGAAGGCCATTACATCATAGAGGGCTACCAGACTGGTTACTCACGATTTTCCTTTGAAAATGTTTTGCCATGTTGGCTATTTCTGACAACTTTATTCTCTTCCATTTGCTTAGAGATGATATCCAGAATATTTTGTTCATCAAGACATTTTATCAGAGATGCTGATATTTTCTCCAAGCACTTAAAATTTGTTTAGAAATTTATTTGTTCTTCAATTTTCTCTCCAATTTTGCTGAGTTCAATTACTTTTTGTGCAGCATCTGTCTCTGTCCTTCTAATAAGTGGAAAGTTGTGCTGTTATCCTTGGAACAAAGATTTCTGTTTGTCTACTGCTAAAAATGACACAGTCTTCTATAGTTTTGACTTATATCCATAACTACCACATTAAACAGGCTAATTTGATCTATCTATAGTTACTTGCAATGATGGATGTGGATTTAAAGTTAAATATTTGAATGACTGCAGGTTTTTTTTCTAAGTTGCCAGTATTTTTTAATATATTAAAACTGATTCTTATTGTTTGAAGGACTTAATTGATTCAACCACAAACGAAAAACAATATTGTTTTATGAAAAGTAGTCAGTTGCTTCAAAGGAGCTTCCAAAATCATTTTCATTATTTATGGGTAATTTTACTAATGCACCTAAACCAGATGCTCCTGTTTTGAACCAGTTTAGTGATCCTTTTATAGATAATAGGGGAAATTCCAGGGAGTAATTTAAAGACCTCAAGATTGTGACTCATTCTCATACTATGCCACATCCAAGAGAAAAACTTCCCACCCATGTTGTATGAATCATCTTGGAACTACTTATGTGTCTCTATGGACAATATTGTAAAACTAGATATCTATCTCATATAAGGTATCATATTTTTAGGTGTCTGAAGTTATATTACATGAGAACTGATGTCAGATTGGTGTTAGAACACAACCCTAAACCACATAATTATCTGTTTCTTAAAAGTGGTTATTTAAATGCAAGACATTATCATCATTCAGTCTAATTTAATAGAGAATCAGAAGTGTCAGCTGAGATAGGATACTTATATCAGGTTAAGTTTCTAATTTGATGATACTGTGAGGACTTTTACTAAATACGATTTTCTGCATTTTTTTTTTTATTTCACATTATTTCTTTTAATAAAATATATCACTTTATCAATTGAAGAGTATGCCAGTTTCTTTAGTTCTTCTGGAAGTCAGAACTTTAGTGCAGTTTGTAACAAAGATGGCTAATTTAAATCTTTCAAACTAAATGTATTTTACAAAATGTTTATATGAAACTTTCCTGTCACAGCCTGAGAAGTCCTACAGAGTAATCTAAATTGTCAGTTTTGAGACAGCTAGTATTATGGTGTGACTTCTTCTGTGCCACTCTTGAGTTTCCTGGGAAACCACTGAAGTTTGCTGTCCATGGAGTTTCCCCTTAAATTTGCTCTATGAAATCAGTGTCTATATCTTGAGGCAAATCTGAAAACTCTGGAATTGGTCTTATAAGCTGGACTAATATTAATACACAATGCCAAATAATAGTTATTTCACTGGTCTTCTACAGCAAATCCTAGCTGTAAGATTTGCTACAAAAAAAAACAAACAAACAAACTAATTTTTGTTTGCCATGAAAGTGCTTTTCTGTGAGGTATCCTTAATAGGTGCAATCTGTTATATTAGCTGTAGTAAAAATACATTCCACAGAATGTATTTCAGTCCTTGAGAGCAGCCCTGAAGAGAAGGATCTGGATGTGGACCAGTCTGGATCAGCAGACTGGAGCACCTCCCCTTTGAAGACAGGCTGAGGGAGCTGGGCTTGTTCAGCCTGGAGAAAAGAAGGCTGTGGGGTGACCTCAGTGCAGCCTTTCAGTACCTAAAGAGAGCCCACAAAAAGGAGGGGAATGAACTCTTTGAAAGGGTTGATAACTGCAGGACAAGGGGAAATGGCTTTAAGTTGAGGGAGGAAAGACTTAGGTTGGATATCAGGGGGAAGCTCTCCACTGTGAGTGATGAGGTACTGGAACAGGCTGCCCAGAGAGGTTGTGGATGCCCTGTCCCTAGAGGTGTTCAAGGCTAGATTGGACAGAGCCTTGAGCAGCCTGATCTAGTATTAAATGTGGAGGTTGGTGGCCCTGCATGTGGCAGGAGGGTTGGAGATTCATGATCCTTGAGGTCCCTTCCAACACTGGCCATTCTGTGATTCTGTGATTGTGTGATTGTGTGATTCTGTGAAGTGGAATGTTGACCCTCCAAAAATGTGTTCTGGACTTTCTGGTAAGTTATGAAAAAACAGTATGTGTGTTCTGGTGAATTTTCCCATTTACAAAATAGGATATGAGACTACTACTTTAAAAATAGATAATTTTTCTTTAAGGAAAGATTTGGATAATTTTTATTCCATAGCTATTATTTTCCTGCTCAGTTGCAGTCTAATATTTTACTGAAGATATCCAAATGCTGTCTGTCATTCTTTGAGTACACAACGTAAAGAAACATATTTAGGGAAAGGAACAGAATAATTCAATTTTTGGCACATTTGTACATATGGACATTATTTATCACATTCTAAATGGCCATCTTAGCAGTATTTCACCACTTAAAGAAAAACCAATGACACAAAAAAACATATTAAGAAAGGAGCAAACGAATAAATTGCTACGATAGCAGATCAGTTAAATGGATTCTATTGCATCAATACAACCCTTGTTCACCTAATATTTTGTTTACTGTTCCCTGGGCTTTTATTTTGACAATGGATAATTATGAGCCTTAAACAGATATGTCTGCATTTTGTGGGACAGTGATTCTGTAGAAATCTTATTGCAGAGATTTTTGGAAAATAAGCACCATTAAAAAGTACAGTGATTATTAGCGTTGCTCCATCACAAAGCTTTTGGCTTTACCATGCAGTCATTAAGCAACATGAGGTCACACCTGCCCCAATTTCCAGTGTTGGAAGGTAGCTCTGATAAACAGCATCAGTGTGAACAAGCACAGTGGGAGTAGAACTGTACTATCCATGCATAAGAGGAAAGGAGTATTTCTGCAGCAACTCTAAAGAAAGATAGAGGAGACATATGAGCTCTGCTAACAACATTTTGAGATTTCGGATAGTGTTATATGTAGTTTGTACAGACCAGCAGCACTGACTCTACTAACATATTACTCAACTTTCAAAGTAGTCAGTTTAAAAGTCCAGAATTTAAATCGACTAGAAAAATTATCAAAACTGGCAGGTAGCCAAGAATAAGGCAAGTCATAATCTCAGCCCTTCACAGAATCATGAGCTTCATATAATGGAGGTAGAGTATCCACTTTCAACAATATCAAAATGCTGTGCTTATATACAGGATATCTGAAACAGCTTCTCACTGCTGCAGAGAAATTGCCTTGGGCATGAAGAAGGCCTAAACTATAACATGATATATGTGGGCAAAAAACTTATTACATCCCATTGCAGCATCTCAGAACTGTAATTTTATAATCTTTTTCTTTGTATTCTTTTTTTTAAGTTATCTTTTTGAATTTACTGAAGGAATTGGTACTTTAGAAACTTATATTTTGTGTGTGTCTCTCCAGGATTCCAAGGTGGAACGCTCTCAAAGGACCTTCTAAGTTAAGCGTAATTTTGATGTGGAAAAATTACTAGGGTGTGTACTAATTTTTCTTTGACGTTCCTTATCTAACATAATAGTATCATGCTGAAGAATATGAATACACTTAGACACAGAGAAATGTTTTCCTCTGGAGAGATGAAAGATGGCCTTACATGAATAGTGCTGAACAAACAGTGTGATATTTTACCCTTTGCTGTACTTCAAATCTCTTCTGTGTTTTGTTTTGTTTTGTTTTCAATCTTTTTTTGCATTTTTCCTCCAATGCTATCCAAAAGACTGAATCAATTTTATCACATCTGTATCCCTTCCTCTTCTTCACCTTTTTGAATGGGTGGTGTGACCCATTTTCCCAATCTTCAGATCTGTCTCTGCCTCTTGAAGTGAATAAAAATTGAGTGAACTTGTAAAAATGCTGCTAATGCTGTGCCGGTTTCACCCCATTTTCTTTCCAGCATTCCTGGCTACATGGAATCTGGCCGAGGAGACTTGTCAATTTTAAAAATTTATAACCTTTTAACAACCCTTTACTGCTGTATTTTGCATGCTTCCTGATTTCTTATATGCCTTCCCTGGATACCTGATTTAGTTACAGTTTTATCACTTTCTTATATAAAAGCAGATATAGACTAATATGTCAACTGTATCTTTCTCTTCTAAGTTACTGTTGTCTTTCATCTGCTCTAAGCATTTCTCAAAACAGCGTATATAGTTGATAAAAGAAATTTAACTCTATCTACACACAAAAACAATCACATGGCTTGAACTACTCACTAATTTGTTATTAATATCAACTACATGCTTATATGTATGTAAGAATAAAAATGGAGGTGAAACTGATAAAATTCTGAATTTTTTCAATCCATTTAGAGATTAGGGTTAAATCTCCAATTTATATGGAGACTTATGCTTTTTTAAGAATGATTACATTCTAGAGACATATTTTCCACTTTTTTCCTTTGGTTCACAAGCAGTTTATGTTATCAATTAATGAAAAAACAATTTAGTAAAAAAAAAAAGAGAGAGAGAGAAAAGGATAAGGAGCACATTTTAAAATGTGGAGAGACCTTAACCTACTATCATCTGATGTGCCTTTGTGATATTTTTAAGTAAATTTTCTTTTAAGATCACTGAATTAATGGATATACTTATTCAGATCAGAAAACTAACAAAAGAATAAAAGGCAAAAAGACAAGTGTTTAGACCCAGTGATCTTTTTTTAATTAAAATATTTTTATCAACATGAAACTGAAATAGTTCACGGGGTAGTAAGTAGGCAGGTTCTTAAAAGACAGATCTGGTTCCAGCTTTCCTAAGAGAACAAAAAGTAATCTAACCATCAGGTAATTCCAGATTTTTCAACTTCCGCTGTGACCAGAAATTTCTTTCGAAACATGAAAGCCTTTGAAATAAAACACACACACACACACACACACACGCACACACAAACAAACAAAAAACACTAATGTATTCCTGCAAAACTGTTTTAATCTAATATATGAACATTTTCCAACTGGGCGGTTTGTCTAAAATATTCCTGGTAGTATCAAAAGAAATCTTCCACTCTGCCTGAGAAAATAGGTTATCTTCTGTACTTTACTTTTTGGGTCACCTAGTTTATACTGAGAAATCCCATCTACTGTTATTAAAGAGAGTTGTCAGGATAGAACTGACTCCCTGACTCACCTGTAGCATGATTTCAAATGATTTGGAAAGACTATTACCAACTCAATGGGCATTAAAAAGAAAAAGGATTAGTCTATATAAGCTGATCAGTATGAGTAGAATAGACGAACATAGAGGGTCACATAGACAAATAAGAAACAAAGCCTACAGTGTCTTGGAATGGATTTAAAACCATCTACTTGTAAATGTGCTAGACTAGCTTTACTTTGTAAGAAGAGTACATGTGGTGTCATTTTGCATTCTCCTGTGAAGATATTCAGAAGTGGTCCAAGAACAACCATTTAGGTCATGGATTTGTCTCATCAAAAGTCTTTTTAGCTTGGAAACCTAATATACCTACTATAAGTACCCCTTAAGAACACCTCACAAAAAGAACATTTATTAAGCTAGTATTTCACTGTTTAATCTGACAGAATATAAAGGACATGACTGTCCTGTTATTTACACTACTTCTATCACAGAAATATAGCATGAAAATTCAAGCAGGGTTTAGTAGCAAATCTTGACATTACTTATATGCATACCTTGTGCTAGTGAGCACTTTGGCTGGCCTTTTTTCTTGCTGGAGAAAAGAAATAAGGAGCAATACAGTAATTTGAGTACTGTAGATGACAACCCAACTGACAGTCTTCTATCTCACAAGACTGTGAAACTTCTTGGGAAAAATACATCCCTCTCTCCCAGCATGTTTTTCAAAAATATATTAATATTAATTATTTCCTATCAATCTGTGATTTTCCCTGATTTTTTGCCAGTTTCTCTTTTTAGAGAACTTTTGAACATGCTCGCAGGTCTGAGTAGGGTAGCAATGATTCTCTGCAGCACCCTTATTTTAGACATTTGTTCCACATTTCTGTGTTATAGTTTTATTTTTCTTGTGATCGATGTACTATATTGATTCTTAGCACTGAGACATTTTCTTTTTCAGAGGAAACTTTTACAGATATACCAAGACAACAGGAACTGATACCATTCCATACTACCCTGAATACATGTAAAAGAGTATATGCATTAGCACAATATTTGCCTGGGCTGATTAGACTTCATAGGGAAAACTGTAGAATCACAGAATCATAAAATCCCAGAATGGCTTGGACTGGCAGGGACCTTGAAGATCAATTAGTTCCAACCCCCTGCCTTGGGCAGGATTGCCACCCACCATATCAGGCTGCCCAGGGCCACATCCATCCTGTCCTTGAATGCCTCCAGATGGGGTGTCCATCGCTTTTTTTGGCAACCTGTGCCAGTGCCTCACCACCCTTTGTGTATAGAATTTCAATCTAACATCTAACCAAAATGTCCTGTCTTTCTTTGTTTAAAGCCGTATCCCCAGTCCTGTCACTATGGGATCGTGTAAAAAGTTGACTCCCTGACCTGTTTACAAGCTTCCCTCTGGTACTGGAAGATCATAATGAGGTATCCCCAGAGCCTTCTCAACGTTCTTCATAGGAGAAGTGCTCCAGCCCTCAGATCATCATTGTGGTCTCCTCTGGATCTGCTCCAACATCTTCATGCCTTTCTTGTGCTGGGAGCACCAAGCCCGGATGCAGTATTCAGATGGGACCTCATGATACATAGAGGAGGGCTACAATCACCTCCCTCTCCCTGCTGGCCACCCTTCTTGTGATGCAACCCAGGATACAACTGGCCTTCCAGACACACAATGTAGAAATATTATTTAGAATACAGAACTTCTAAGCAGAGCAATTGAAGTAAATAGGAAATTTTATTAGTGTGACTTCTTGTCAGCTTCTTCTTTGCACAAATCCTTAATGTTCATCCATTTGGGTATTCAAATACTATTAGAGAAGTTGTTATTGGTCACACTCCTCACACCCAGTTCTTATGATTTTTCAAAGCAATTTTTGGGCTCTGTGGACTATTCTAAGTTAAGATGTTTGACTCTTTCAGCCTGCTGGATTCATGTCCACTCAGAGAGTAGTTATCTTGCAGCAGCTGTCTAGATCTGCACTGTGATTTATGCAGGACAGGAGATATGATTAATGAGCAGCTGGTGAATAACAGACACTAGGGAAAAAATTAAAAAAATTAAAAAAAAAAAAAAAGAGAGAGAAAATGAAACCAGCTCATAATCAACAGGAAGGGCTAAGGACACCTGTCCTTTCAGCAGCGGTCAAATAATAATTCTGACTAGACTATGTATTACAGTTTCCTTGAATTTGTAACTGGTGAGTGATATAGCACTGAAGTCAATGGCTCTCATATAGAATTTGAAAGACAGATTTTCTTCTGAACTGTGTCAATAAAACACCTTTAAAAATAAATACTATCAATCAGAACTGAAAAGGACCTTGTAAAAACCTGTTGCTAATTATGTGGTGGTCAATATATTACAATTTATTATTTTTAAGAAAATTCATATTAACCAGACATTGTAAGATAACAGTAAATCACTAATGACCAGTAACATTATCTTTGCAAAGACAAGCCAAACTGTGTTTCATAGCCCTTTGTCTAGAACACTGGTTCATTAGTGTTGCACTGTTTCCAATAAAAAGTACATTGAAAGACATTAGCTCTGAAATTAAAACACAAAGCTAGCAAAATGCTGCAAAGGAAACAATATACAGTAGGTCAAACTGCTGATCTGTGAGCATCCCTGACAGGAATTGCATTGAGAAAAAATCACTTCTGTTGCAGAGATGTACATTTACCTCCTGCAGCAAGAATCCTTTCTTATTTGTAAGAAATATGGATGCATCAATCTCTCTGGTGAAAATAAAACAGTCTGTTGTTGAAATCATTATTTTGCTAAACGTACATTAAGAAATGTGCTTTACGGCATGGATATGATGACTATATGGGCTCTGAAATTTACTGTTCTTGAGCACACATTCGTATAAGTCAGTAGGATAAGTCAGTAGCTAATAGGCTTATAAAAAAAACACATTAAATAAATAGTATTACTTGGAAGACATGATTGCGTATCAACAAGATTCAGCACATTTTGTGTACAGATAATTTAGTTTAAATTCTTGATATATTATAGTAAGCATTGCCCAGGCTACTTTAATTTTGTCCTGTTGTGTTTGTCCTGTCTTCTGAATAAAGCATGTATTCTGTAGAAATAAGACCGACAATGACTTTTGATGAAGCACATTTCTTACAAGAACAAGTAGACTTGTCCTGATTATACTCTTTCCTACCTAACCTACATAAAAGACAGTAAAAATGATGACCACTGTTCCATGGCACAGGCAGACACTTCTGGAAGTCAGCTCAACCTTACCATCCAGGAAGGTACTGCAGAAGGCAGGCATTATTTAGACGGGCAGAATTTTCATTTAAGCAGATTGGTTGAGGTTATTAGGGATTTTGATTAATGTGACTACTTCCCAGCTTTTTCTTTGCACAGAACAAATGATTTCTAAAGTAAGCTTTTGTCCACTAGGAAAGTTATTGGAAGAAGGAGAAAACAGGCTCAGATTGATCAACATCCTGGGAAACTGCATTCCTGTTGAGAACATCACAGATCATTTGGCACAAAGCATTATAAACTCTTGCCATATGAGAGGTTCAAGGCTGGATTACCTGTCTGTCCATCCTTTCTTAGGAATGCAGTTTTAATAATAATCTGGGAAAGCAGAGAGAAATGCAAAGAGAAGCTGGCAGGGTTACTACATAACATCACATATCTTCTGTTCTGCTTGTGCATTAGCACCAGCTCTCAGAAAAGGAGTTTGTTTGATCTGCCAGCTGGAAGTAAAATGAAATGGATGCCAGAAAGGGTTCATCAAGAAGTTAAAAACTGGGAGAGGTAAGAAGAGACTTAAACAAAAACAAAAGCAGAAAAAATTTAAATGAGAGAACTTGATAGCTTCATATCTGAGTTTTGGAGTGTACATGTCTGCAGTATCTTCTGCAAGCAACAAGATCTAAAAAGCTTCATAAAACAGTGTACTGAAGCACAGTCATTGCCCACATAATTTCTAATGCTGGAAACAGGACACCAGTCATGAAGTTATTGGATAATTTTTTCTGAAGGCAGAATTTAGTTATTCACACTGGATTTCAGCCAAACCAGCTAGAATTGTATCCCTGCTCCTCTGTAATAAACACCTGCAATATTACACCCACTCAGAATGTTGTGTTAGTTTTCACATGAAAGACAACTCTCACAATGATTTTCACCCAAATATCTGAGACAGGAACCCCTATACAATTCCATCTCTGAGGGACAAGGACCACTAACTTGGTGTGATGTAAACACTGTTTTCTGTATATTCTGCATTTTCCTGGATGGAATTCCACACATTGCTCATGATCGACATTTCTGAAACAGCTGGAACTAATGAAACAAAGTGTAAGGTAGTTAAGGCAGTTAATTTAACAAGAAGTAACTAAGGATATAATTTGTACACAATTATTCGGATGATGAACGCCTTCGAAAGTATGTCACTATCTTGTGAAAAATATGAGGAACTAATCTACGTGATAATTTGAGGGTATTATCACTTGCATTTGAAAGATATTTAAAAAAAAATTTCCTGAGAAGTCCAATTTGTGTGATTTGGCTTGAAATCAATGAATTTAGTGAAAATGTGCTATATTATGAACTGAGGATGTGGGCTGAAACTGTTCTGAAACTGCAGTCACTGGGCCATGGTTTACTTATTTTAATGAGGCAATGATTTCATCACTGGCTATCACAATAAATCTACTACTAGGTGTTACAATTTTCCCATGTGAAAATGCAATTGCTATATTGCATATCACCCCATGTTTATAGCTAAATTCTTACAATATTATCCAAAGAATCTTGCTGATATTGCTGTTATATTGTTTAAATAGAATACCTGAGGTATTAAAGTGAAAGAAGAGATACAATAAATTATTTATTTTAAGTGTTATACCTCCTTTTGGTATATCCTATTATTGGAGCATATTTCATTATCACTATTATTGCTATTATCATAATTACACATGACGATTATTTTATTGAATGCTTTTACTAAGGTTTCTTGATTTCAGTGATACTCAACTGCCTCTGAATAGTCATTTAATCTTGTTCTTGAAATGATTAGTAAAGATTAAAAGGATTAATAAAAGTTCTTTTCAAGAAAAATAAAGGCATACTATGTTCTGGGAAAAGATATTGTCTTTCACGTAGACTTAAAGTTGAATTAACATATGCAGTCAAGTTTACTGTTAAGCAATGCTGGAATATACCTTAAATAATAACGCATACAGGCTTACAAAACTATTTGGTAAAAATACTAAAGACAATTCCTAACCTAAATTTACATGCTCAGTGTCACTTTTCCTCAGCATTCTTTAATATATCAGCTGAAATCCAGGACAAAATTTTGTTAAGTTTACCATGAGTTATCCCATGGTATTCAGATGAGTTGCACTACCAAAAAATGCAAAGTTGCATGGTAATTCTTGGTATTAGAACGCACATTTCTGTAGCTTGTTTTGATTTCTGAAATTTAAAACACATCAGTTAAAGTTAGTGTAGTAGTTCATAAAACAGTTATTTTACCAAAAATAAGGAGAAATATTAAATCTAAAGCATAGTGACTGTTAATTCATGAAAATAAAACATCTAATGAAAATACTCTGTACTTTATTTTAGATTATTCATGTTATGGAAATTACGTGCTTTTGAAAACACCATAGGCTAAAGTTTTTATTAAGATTTAACTGGTCTTTTATCCTTAATTATTTAATATCTACATAACTATCTATATGAAATAATATTTTTTAAAAATCTCTATAGATCAAAAAAATGCTATCAGATACACTTCACTGCGATACCTCTTTCAGTGAAAAAATATATTAAAATATTAAAATTTAAAAGAAAATTACTTATATTTTAATTTTATAATTAATTGCACTTATAAAAGTATTCCTTAGAGGTTGAGAATTATTTTTCTAGTAAAATTCGAGATTAAATATTGATTTAGAAAAAAATTAAAATTGTCTGTATTAGCAGAAAAAAACTGGGGATTTGTCACTAATACAGAAGATGTAGCAATTGAAAACATGTGGCAAAGTACCAGCTAATAGGTCCTACATAGCTGGTATAACAGTAATTAGAAAATTATTGTGAGACAAAAAGTCAAAACCACAAAAATCGTACAACTGTAGCACTCAAAACCCAACCAAAAATACATATAGAAATGGAATAATTGGAATGTAGTTTTAATAATTAAATAGCTTCTCACAATGAAATTAAGAAACCAAAATTATGGTAAAAATTTAAATTCATAACATCTGTAAAAATATGCAGAATAAAATACTGTTTCCTGTAACTTGTACTGATTTTCTTAATTAAAACTGCTATTGATGTGCTTTGTTTACTTATCTAACTATTTTCTGACTCTTGAAAATGTCCCACTTCAAACCAACATTCCCTTAGTGCCATGATATCCTAATATCTAATAAAATATATACGTGTATCTTGGTTAAGCAAATAAAATATCACAAATAGTGATGGATTCACATATGCATCATTACTATGGAATCTGGCATCAAATTTTAAGTGACAAGGTAATGCTGAATGGACCGATGGTATGCTCAAACATACTTCTTTTTACAGAAGGTATATTTATATATATTTTTCTCTACATATTGTGTTTCACTGAATTTGTGAAGACCATAAGACTTCTTCCAACTAAGTAAATTTCACTTACAAAAGGTTTGAGGTAAATCAAAAATAGATGAGATCTCTAAAAAAAAAAAAATTTAAATAAAAAATCAGTTATAGATTGTATTATCAAAATTAAAAAAAAAAAAAAGATCAAAAGCATTGTGGAAAATAATAGAAAAGAATCAGAATTACTGATATGTATGTTGTACTAATGAGAACAATTTGTACAATAATTCAATATGTCGTAATAAATTCAGTTTTTATTAAAATCAGAGGAAATTTTCAATAAAAATATATTTAACGAAAACATATTTTGTTTGTTCTTATTTTTAAAATTCTGTTCAATTCATTGGTAAATCAGTAACAATCAGCACTAACTGGAACAATTACCCAGACAAATGTTCATTATCCTGATATATCTTTCTCAAGTAAGCAAATATTCTTGCATTTGAAGACTCAGATTCAATTACATCTCTGTCTAAAATAATGCAGACTCATGTCTCCTTCACAGCAACAGAACTCTTCCTTATCCTTCCTGTGGGAGCTGTTAAACTCTGTAAAAAATATCTAAATTTTAATTAAACCAGAGATTAAATAACTCAGTAGAATGCTTGCAGTGTTCTCTTGAGAAGGGGAACATGACTATAAGCATCACTTTACTTCTGTAGCTGGGAGATTTGAACTTCATGATCTTTCTTTTCAAATGAATATTTGAATTACCAGATCACTATTTACTTTTTGATGAGGGTAGTTCTCTTCTTTCTCACGGAGTTTTCATACTTGAAATAATATATCCACAGTTTGTTGTCATATGCAAAGACTTTTACTTTAGAAAGAGAAGCCTGGAAGGATGCGTATGTCAAGTGAACATTTAATTGCTCATGCAGAAGGAACCTGTCACATGAAAATAAGAACACTACTTTGTGTTGCATTTGATTATCCCTTCTGTTAATAATTTGGACTCTTTTCTAAGAGTTATGTATGCATGCAGATCTGTCAGGAAAATGAACTAAACAATAAACCTCCCCTAAGCAAATTCCTTATCTAGTATACTTTTTCAGAAAGAATTTTTCCTTCTTTTGTTGATATTTATCTGAAGAAACATTTCTTTTCTCTTTGTGCCTTTTTTCACAACTTCTGAAATGAAATTCTTCAACTGATTTGTAAGAAGACATTTATTCTCTACCTCTTACAGTTTCATCTCTCTAATAAAGTCTTGTGGCTGTTGTTTGGCAATTTTCAATAAAATTCAAATATTAATTTTCTTGATCATTATTTCCAGTATTTTAACTAGTGCAGAAATGGGACTTCTCCTGTGTTTTTGTTTAAAAGCATGTTAAGTAAGCCTTCTGGTCTTGTAGTTTCTTCTGCCTCCTTTTCATCTCCTGTTGATTACAGCCTGGAGCTCTGGAAGGGAAAACAGATAGCATCTGCCCAAGGGTGTGAAGTTACAAGACATTTTAATCTTCTACACAACAAAATATAGAAAATGTATTTTATTTACCAGACATTCACAGGTTCCATCCAACCAGTGTTACCCATTTTTTTGTTTTTTAATTGATCACGTGCTGTGTCACAACACTGAAAAATAAGTTCAGAGTATGAGTAACAGAGAATTATTCTACATGCAAGTGTTGCAATAACCAAAAATTGTATTGGGATATGTCACAAACAGATGCACTTTTATTTTGGGAAGCATATAGATGCCTAGAGCTGAAGCAAATCCAGATTGCATTTCTACTAGAAGTCAGAAAGACAGAAAGAAAACTACCAAGAAATCCAATCCTGTTTTCAACAAGAACTAGAGATTCCAAATGTTCTGGCTTTATGTCAGGTTATTATGTGAATGACATCCTATGAAATCTTGTTATGTGCTGTGTGCTCCAAAAGGAATTTGTTGGCTGTAAATTACCTCTCATTTCACAGAAGCAACTATTTTGATACAAATGATGGGGAATCATTCAGTAGACCAAAAGAGAGCAGGTAGAAATGAATTACTGATTTAATGAAAATGACTTTATTCATCCACAAACAAAAAGGCTATGTTTTTTTCAGTCCTTCCTACTAATACCACATAGATTTGCAGCCACAGAATAATGTTATTTCTTAACCATAACAACCTTGGTGTCGGGTATCCTCAGATAGCATAAGCTAGTCAAGTGTACAAGAACTTAGAACAGCTTTTCAAACACGAGACTGACAGAGCTGATTACATAATGCGTTCTGTCTTTATAATAATTAGGGCAAAGTAACCAGGCTTGAGATTAGATCCATTTACACTAAAAATAAGGCTCCTGTTGACACTAGTCTTCATGCTTCATTTTTATATATTGAAGTATGTGAGACTGAATCCTTCAGAAAGCAACTATCCAATCCACAAAAGATATATAAATAAAGTGAGATCACAGTCTAAAAATGTCATATTTTATTTCCAATTGAGAAGGCACAATTCATAGGTACTTCAGAAAGAGTCTTAGCCTAAATACCTTTTAAGAATCATAGAAACATTAAGGTTGGAAAACATCACCACCATACACACTAAACCATACCCATATCCATGATCTACATGTTTCTTGAAAACCTCCAGGGCTGATGGCTTCATCGCTTCCCTGGACAGACTGTTCCAGTGTTTCATCATTCATTTAGAGAGTAACTTTTTCCTAATATCCAACTTGAGCATCCCCTGGTGCAAACATGGGGCCATTGCCTCAAATCCTATCACTGGTAAAAGAGGGTTAGGATTAGGGTGAATGAGACTGCCTCCCACCCCACTACAACCTCCTTTCAGGTACTTATAAAGAGAGACAAGATATCCCTGAACCTTCTCTTCTACAGACGAAGTAATCCTTGTTCCCTCAGCCACTCCTCATAAGATTTGTGCTCCAGATCCTTCACCAGCTTAGTTGCTCTTCTCTGGACACCCTCCAGTGCCTCAGTATCTTCCTTGGAGAGACACAGACACTTCTATCTGGTCATTTTATGCTGTGAAATGAATTGTACCTACAATGTTAAGAAAATAATTTCTCACTTTATTTTGTGTGGTTTATTAAAAGATATTCTTTAAGAGATTCAAATAACTGATGGTCTTATTTGGGAGAACTGAATTTAGGATGCTTGAAAGAAAATTAAGATGCATCAAATTTGGTCTCCTTCAAAATCTAGCCTTTGCAATAGTCCTCAAAGTGCCTTGTCATTCTGATAAAGCATCAGTGTTGTCTTGGACTCTCTTGCTTTGAAACACTGCAGCATTTGTACTGGAGCAGTCTCCCAGGGCAGACTGAGGCAGGTCTCTCTATTGCTCTGCCAGCCCACTGAGCAGGGGCTGATTATGGGCTGTGTTGGGGAGGTTCAGCAGGGGAGGATCTTCCACACTCATGTTTTCTCTTCTGTTATCTCCTGCTGTCAAGCATGACAAAACATGTAGAGAAGTACTGTTCTACCATGTAGAAAATGATACAAGCGTAAAGAACAGTGAAGCTTTGGGGAAAATGGATCCAGATGTGCAAAATCTCTTTTTCCTGTATACCCTTATAGGAAGAAAAACTTCTAATCTTAGCAGTTCTTCAGAGCAAAAGATATTTTACTATTCACTACCAGCGAAATTGTACATGACATAGGTATACATGAGTGCATTGTTATGTCTGTATTCAAATGATGAGTAATTTCCCAGTCCTCTGCAGTTCTGCATTGTGCTGTTTCCATAGCAACCAGCAGTGCTCAGGATGGGGCCAAAGCGCTGCAGAGGTGCTCAGTGCTCAGCAAGCTGCAGATAAGGTGCTGGAAGCAAGCTTCTTCATTTCCAGCCTCGGAGACTGTGGCAGAGTGGAAGAACAAATTTTGCCATAGCACTGTTTAGTTTCTTGTAAATCACTAAACAGATAGGAGCTGGCTTGGTGAGGATAGGACTCAAAACAGCTACTGAGGGGTATTTGTTGCTGCTGCGAGCATTTGAGGGATTCTGGATTTGTATTTTGGAAAAATGTGACCTTTCCCAGAGGGTTACTTAAATATTTGAAGCTACAGTGATCTCAAATATGCACTTATGTATATTCTTATCAGAAATTACTGTAGAAATTATGCTTATGCTGCACTCAGTAAAGCACATGTTTACAGTTCATTTCATTTTCATATGGAAAACATATAACATATCAGTTTCACCATGGAAAAGACTCCAAATGGAAAAAATAACATAGTTTACTTATTTATATATATTTTAATGTAATAGTTCTGTATATCTTTCAAATTTACAGGAACATGCCACTTTCAGAAAAAAGAAAATATAAAAAGAGGAGATTTCACAAACCTTTTCTTTTTCTTGATACTCAGACTCTCTCCCCTCCCCCATATTTCAAATCTTATGAAGAATTTGATGTTCAAAACATCTGTCTGCTCCTATTCTCTGAGTTCTTAAAAGTACTAGTTCTCCTTCAAGTCTTAAAGCATAATGTGTGCAACATATGCTTGTCTTCTTATTTATTTGAGCAAAGGTATAGTTTTGAGATAAGACAGCTTTTGTGTGAAGTTAACTTAACACAGTCCTCATCTTCTCCCCTTATTTTTCCTGGAACTTGAAGTCAGAAGTTTTAGAGATCCTATCTAAAGCATCCTCCCCTCCCCAAGCATTTGTCACAGCATAGCTGAAAAGGCAGTAAATTGTTAGGAGGAGGAAGAAAAGTACTGATGAGAGCTGGCTTGAAAAGGAAACCAGAGCATCTCAATTTCTGATATTATGATATTACAGCCACAGAAATTAGCAAACATGGAGAGTCTCTGAAAAAATATAAAGTTAGATATTTATGCTGTAATTTTGGAAGATACTTTGAAGTTCAAGGATATTATAGTTTATCCTTATATCTGAGCTAAGCAGAGCACCCTATTAAATGTATCTATAAATGTTGAATGAATTCAATACAAAATATATTTTTTAGATGTATTAAATGGATTTGCTGTTGACTGACCTGTCATTACAGGCTTATTCACCAGAATAATCCAGATCTCATTTCAGCTAAGGATTTCAGCCATAACTGAATTTAGGGGATATGCATTAGTCACACTGCAGACAGGTGTACACATTCAGTGACGAAGTTGAACTGCGCCATTTGGTAGATGTTGGGTTTAGCAGAGACAGATTCATCCTTTGCTGCTGGATCAGTATGTGAGTTTCTGTTCAATGACATACTAGAATTAACATTTCTTTAAAATAACACCAACTTGATATCTTCATCATGGTAATAACCCTGCTATAGCACTTCCTTGTACCTCTTTTCCCATTCTTTCCTACTGACATTCACAAAAATATTGTTTGGAATACACATTAAAAAAAAGTGCATCAGTGACAACACACAGCCGCTAGTGAGAAGAAAAAGCTTAAAAGTGAGAAACTAAGGAGATGAGAAAGAACTGATTTCAGTAGACATTCTCATCTTGCACAAATTTCTAGAATAAAAAAGAGATGGGACAAAATATTTAGGGATATGCATACATGGGTTTCAGTGTCTTTGCTTCTTTGTGGTCTGTATGAAGACAACAGAGATGGTGTAGCACTACAGGTCCTGAGATACTTTGGAAAAAGAGTAAGAAACCACTAAATAATATGCAGCAAATTCCATATAGTTCTGACTTAATTTTAATTATATAAGTTTTGCCTATTAAAACTTCATTAAAAATGCAGTGCTTAGGAAATGGAAAAAAATAAAGAAACATTTATATAGTCATTACTTAACATTTTATTTTTCTGTCATTCACATATCCATCGTATATTAAAAGTACACTTCTATAGGCAGGCACATACGCAGGAAAGCATATTTTAATAGTGTTTGTTATTTTAAAAAAAAAAGCTGAATATGGTAATTCCCTTTAATAAGAGCAAAAATGCTTAATTGTCTCCCATGATCAATTAACAGTGCGTTCACAACCTACAATTTTTTTTTTTTGTGATAATTGTCACTCTCTCAAATAATGCCCAGGCAGTGTTTGGTGTCAAAAAAATGGTTAAGACTGTGTAATTGTCAGAGAAAAGTGTAATGAAGATGGCTCTCTCAGCTTGTCCTCATAGGAGAAATGTTCCATCGTTTGAACTATTTTTGTGGCACTTGTCTTGACATGCTCCAAAACATGCATGTATCTCCTGTACTGATGTATTGATAATGGGGGTTACCTTGCACCTTGATTTGTTGACTCTCATGGGGTTCCCCTGGAACCACTTCTCCAGCCTGTCCAGGTCTCTCTGAATCAATTTATTCTGTCCCTCAGGCTTGTCTGACTGCACCACGCAGCTTGGTGTCATCTTCAAACTTGCTGAGGGTACACATGATCACACTGTTGATGTCACTGATGAAGACATAAAGCAACACCAGCCCCAGTACTGACCCTGTAGAGATGCCGCTATTTCATTCATACATCAGACATGGACACACATTCAGACATCAGACATCCCTGCTTCCAATGCCTCTGCATTTTCTTCTTGCTCTCCAGTTTGACCAGCAGGTCCCAGTTCAGACATACCTGTCTCTTGGCTTCTTTCCTGACTTCCTACACCTGGGGATGGAGAATTCTTGTGCCCTAAGCAAAGATTCCTTAGAGATCTGCCAGCTCTGCTTTTCTCCCTTAGTTTCCTGAGAGGTGGTTGTGGGCTAACTAGCTCTACCTGAAGAGCTAGAAGTTGACTTTCCTAAAATTTATCAACCTGCTTTTACTCTCTGTTTGTCTCACTATATTAGTAAACAGCATGTCTCTCTGACTGGCTTTGACCAGAAGAAGCGCTACACTAAACCTAAAAAGCGTTCTGATGTAACAGTATTGTCAAATCACACAATCAGCACAGTCTAAATCAAAATATGAAGGGACATAATAAAACTACCATTCAATAAAAGTTTTTACTTGGGCTTTCTAAGATATTTATTTGCCTAAAGGAAAATAAAAATTGACACTATAGAGTCAATATGCTCATTATTTTAGGCTTATTCCAACATCTGTTCTAGAATGAGCTCTATCCTATAGGCTAGCAAGCAACTGTGAAGAAGTCAGTTTCCCTTCGGTCAGAGAAAATTTGTTAAAATAGTTTAGCATAATTCGGAATTAAATATCATAATGAATAATGCAATTATAATGTATTCTGACAAGTTTTATCCTATACTCTTACAGTGGGTTGCATTAGAGATATTAGAATCAATAGATTGAAACAGAAACTGTGAAACCCTGACGAATTTCAAAGGTTTTCCCCCTCCTGAGCTGAATTGCTCTGCAGGAAACAAGCATGTACTGACAAAAATGCTTATTCTAATAATAGAACCAGTGAAACATCACCAAGCATGTAAAACATTACCGGCAAATCTAAATCTCCATGTAAGGTAATTTAAATGTTCAGAAATGTACTTGCAAACACAGAGCAACAAAAGCTCAGTAATATATAGAACATTCAATTTTATCAGTTGCAATTTTGTGAGCAATTCATAAACTTCAGTGGGTTTTGGAAAACTCTTTTGTAAGTACATAAAAAATGTTCTCAATATTGGTAATAAATGACAGGTTAGGAGTCTTGGCAGCAAATGTTTCAACCTTCCTGATGAAATGGATGAATATTTCCCTCCTTACATTAATTCTTGTTTCACCACGTACCCTGGAGAATAATAGGGTTCTTCTCTCATGCTTGTCATGTATAAAAGATTGTATCACTTCATAACATTAAAAGGGTGAGTGAGGCCAGACATTGCTTAAAACGAAAAGAGAAACCTGAAGTTTGAAATGTAACATCTTCAGTGTGAAATGTAGTATTCATGAACACTGTCAAATACCAATCTCATGTCAAACGCTGGCGCCTGTTAATTCTTACTGACAGCTGTTCCTGTGCTTACCTTGAGACATTTGGTTTTAAATGTCAGAGTGGTTAGATCTTACTTCTCTAAACATACACCAACAAGATGAAGAACATGTTAGCTTAAAATTTAAAAAAAAATTAAAAAAAAAGAGGAAGAAAAAAAAAGAAATTGTGCAATGTGAAATTGTGTGAAATGTTCTGTAAGGAGATTTTCTTTCAGAGAAAAAAATATCCAGAATAAATTATTACTTTCAGTACCTCTTGAGATTACAAAATAGAGAGGATTTGATGTATACAGTATCTACTACACATGGAAAGATAATGGTCTGCCAGTTGACCTGTTTTTACACTGCTTGCACTAGCATACTCAGATAAAAGGGTGTTTGAAAGGAGGTGTGGGCATGAAAATCTTGATCTCAGCCTTTCCTTTCTCTGTGTGCATCTGAAAAATCTGCTACCTCCCTCATGCCTGTGTGCTCAGTAGACACATCAAAGGCCAGCGGCTGATCCAAAGCCTCTGAAAATTGGCAAACACCTTCCTATTAATCTCCCTATTATGTTCCTCCATCAGTAGTAATGGAGTCTCATTGGCCAGTATTACGGAAGATTTCAGAATAGATGATCTGAAGTGTCCGAATGTATTGGAAGAGTACTCCTTGTCTTTGCCTGCCTAGTCTGTTTAGGCTGAGATTTTTTTTGCAAAGATTAACCTCTTTGGATGTACATTCACAGTACTTCATGCAGTTAAATACCGTATAAGGGACAAATCAATTATCATGAAGATAACTAAAAGCATAACTGGAATACCCATTTACTCTTCAGTTTGAAAAATCTTGGGACTAATATCACCTTGTGCCAGGTCTCCAAGGAAATTGCTCATGCTACCATGACCAGCAGACCCTTTTGTACTGCCTATAGACAATCACAGACCAGTGTCAGTGCATACTTCAAAAGCAAACATTGCCTGGCAAAGAATCACCAAAATAAAAGAACTTGATGAAAGAATTAAGATAACTGATCCCTATAAGTGCTTATGAACAGTAAGTCCTAAAATTCTTCTGCATGAAACATATAGTTTTCTCCCTGTGTATTACGACTCCTGTGGGATGTTTACTGAAAGTCAGTATTTTCCCTGACAGACGCCAGTTCAGCAAAGAGATGTGTGCAAAAACCCATCTCAAGGATTCCACAACCATCCTCAGCTGGATGAGTAGACATAGACATTTCATGTTTTGTGCTACATTTTATACAAAAATGAAAGACCTACATCTTTTGCTTGCAAAGATACAGATTTGGCAATGCTAATTTCTCAGACACATCTGAGCAATGCTTTCTCATTGCACTCACGCTGATCAAAATGCAGAGTATTGTTCAGGTTCGTTACTGCAGCTGGTGTAAATAGACTTCAGTTCACAACCTTTACAGTTCATTCAACTTGTAAAGAGCCTCCATGATCTTTTATGATCATGGTACTAGTGGGTCACTCTGTCACTGATGTCTGGGGGACATCCTATGCACAGCATAGATTTCAATAGACACTTCTCTGTTCCAGCATTGACTATCAGTTTTTGTCAGAAAACAGCTAGCTAAGAAAATTATTCATAATGTTTTAGCTTATACATATTTTTCCTTAACTTCTTTATTTAATGGTGGTTTTAGTGGAAACAGAGCTTGAGTCATTTTGGTCAACAACTCATCTGTAAGGGCTGCTCCACAAGTCATGTCTCCTATTATGTTGGCCCGTGATGTAAGAAGCAGACATTGCTGGTATGACAGCAGAGGCTGAATTGCACCCATGGACATTTGTCTAAGCTTGCTGAACATCTGTGGAGACCAAATAGTGGCTGTGAGGTGGTGGGTGGCGTTTTTCAGCAGTGATAACAATGACAGTCAGTCGCCCCTGTCGGTGCAGATTTTAACAAACGCACCATGTTTCTGTTCCTCAATGGGAAAACGTAAAACTAATGGTGGTGGCTATGTTGAAAAATAGTGTTTTGTAGTCAACTAATTTGATAGAGCAAGCATTTGCTCTATCAAATAGTGTTATTGTGTTTTTTGTATCTGTTGTGTTTTACATAGAAATAAATAGAGGGCATTAATTTTGGAGCAACCTATATATTTTAAAAGGCTGGATTATTTTTAAAAAGGTGTAATATTTTTACTAATATACACTGAAGAAGTTTATAGCTTATTAGTTTATCCACTGTGCAGTTCAAATATAGCACAACCAGCAAGTCAATGAATTAAAGCCACAAAATGAAGTGTTAAACATGAACCTTACATCTGTGAGACCAGTTAGGAGGAAAACTGCAGGTAGACATCTAGTGACACACAGAGAAACAAAAGGACAACAGAAGAAATGAAAAAGAAAGAATACTAAGTGGGAAAGAAGTTGTAATTAATGTAATCCAATTTGTTTTCTGTGCTAACACATACAGAAATAAATATGCTCATTAGTATGTGCTCTGTGTACACAGTATCTGTGTAAAGTCCTATTATGAATTTTAAACTGTATTGCATAATAGCTAGGACTAGATTAAATCTTGTTTCAGCTGTGTTCCTAAGCATAATCCCCAGTTTATTGGGATTGTTTGATCCCAAATATCTTAACAATGCTTCTAGAACCGCAAATTTCCTAAACGCCTAGCTGCCACTTTTGCTACTCAACACGGAGACATCAGCTGTGATCTGCAATACTTTAAATATCAGAATTCCAAATTTCACTGGAATTTGTTTGTTTGACCTTAATTATCCTACAGTTTAATATATCTTTTGAAAGCAGAAAGTTGTTTCATACCTAGAAATGATTTTAGCTGTACTTATACAATCTATATTCTCCGCAAAAAATCCAAAATTAGCAAGCACCTTCATTAAGAGTGCAGAAGATATGACAGCATCTTCTTTTTGTACACGTCTGTAGTGACTGGAGCACTTAAGCAGTGGAGAACAGATGAAAAATCTTTAATGGGAAAAATATAGAATCTTCTTTCATGTTCAAATGTCATTAACCACAACACATTCATTCTTAACATTTTGTGTAAAGACAGGATATTTAGAAATATTTAGACGAGAAAGATGAGAAACAGAAGTCAGACTACTTTCTAAACCAGTGCAGAAATTGAGAGCTCAGAGAATCAATCTTTGCTACTTTGCAAGGCAGAAAAGATTTGAAGACAGGCCATGTAGATCTCAAGTGAATTTCCGGATTACCAGATCACTGATGAGGTCAAGATGAGGGCATAATAGGACCAAAAAAACGTCATCACAAGGTCTTTTCTAGAAGACCTTTTAGTTCCATTCCAGAAATGAGATTAACCCACTGTATAGTGTTTATAATTTACTGGCTCATTGTCTGTATTTCAGAGAACTATTTTGTTTTGTGAAGACGTCGTTTGTTTTTCTACTGTACAACATTATTGATGGCATTTTGTGTAAACAATTTGTTCTTTGTAGATATTTAGCCTAAGCTACTGCAAAGTGTCCTTCTAAAATTTCACAAGAATTTCCTATAAAATGTTGTAGAGCCTCTTTATAATACCTTACCTAAATTCTGACAAGTTTAAGTATTTCACACCATATGAATATATGTATTTCACAACTTTAAGATCTTTTGTTTCCCACAGTTCTCTCATTTTGGAACAACTTTTGTTAATAGGATGACTTGTGTGTGTGCAACAAGCCTCAACATCTCTGTTCCCAGAACAAATCACATGGAGAAGAAAGCTACTAAATAAGTTGTTTCTCAAGAGGCTGGGCGAGGTTTACGCTTGGAAAGCAACACTGCAAGCCAAGGACAGTATGTTTAAATGTACTTCATTGAGTACATTTTTCACTCCACGGAGACTCATCAGCCCTCCAGGCAGATTCCTCCCATGTTTTCTCAGCACACCCATAAATCTTGAAATCCCTCCCTCTGAAAAAAAGCAGCAACAAATGAAACTTACTCCAAGGCAAGCACTAAAAATCAGCTGATATGGCCAGGCAGTTCTGCTTTTATTAAAGACAGATGAATGTGTGGGTTGATCCTTGAGAAAACATTATAGGCTTCTTGCTGACAGTGATGAAGTCTTTTGGCACTTGGGTTTTATTATTTGTAAAGTCTGGCTTTTTAATGCCAAAAAAAGAACACACAATCGTTCTGAAATCAGTGGGGAAGGGAGAAAAGAGTCCTTTAAAGGATGGATTCTCACTACCTACTGCCACAGGTTGAGCACAAAAACACTCTAGGGGAAGCCTTCATTTCCAGAGTTTAGGGAGATCCCTGTAGCAAGCAGTGCTGACAAAGAGCATCTACATCATTCATTCATTAATCTGCATTACTTCTTTTAATGCTTCTGTTGTTGAAGCCAACTTTGTGATTGCAGTGCATTTGCTCTGGAAGATTTTCTGCTGTATCATGCACTAGGGAGAAATAACTGTTGAATACAATTTAACTCTGTAAGCTGAGTGGAAAAAAAATGAATAGTAATTATTCCCGCTTGCTTGCCTTTCAGGAAATGTGCATTTTAAAGGCTCATGTAACTATAAAAGCAGTTGCATGCTGAGCAGCTTTGAAAGATTTTTAAACAGTCTGAAATTCATGATATTTACTGCCTCACAAGGACGACTGACAGCTAATATGCATTTGTATCCACTGTTTACTTTTCATAAATCAGACATGATTGAAACAGAGAACAGAAGCCTGAATCTCGTGAATCATCTGCTTACATATAGTTTCAATGCACTGGGATCTTAAAAATTCACATTACATGAAGCTTTCATAGATAAGAGGTTTTTCTCATATGCATAGCTATGTGTACACTGTAAGCTATTTGATAAATCAGAGAAAGATTCAGATGTGGAAAGCTTTGTCATACTAATTGCAATACCAATTATTGCTATGTGTTGTATTGCTAGATTAAAGAATAATATAAAATATCCAACACTTCAAGGAGTGTATAAAAGCAAATTAAATATAGACTAATATATTAATTTATATTAAAAAAGATCTTTGAAGGTCGTTTAATTCAACCTCATCTTCAAAGCAAGTATGGCTTTAAATTCATTATTAAGTTGTCCAGAATTTTCTCCAACTTTTGAATATTTCCAAAGCTGTCTATTCCACAGTCTTTCTGGGCAAACTGTTCTAGTGGTTAAATCCTCATTTTATTTATTTATCATTTTTCTGCCTTATATCTATTCCACATTTCCATTAGTATGATTTATGCACATTGCCTCTTATCTTTTTCAGTGTAGCTTAAAAAAATCATGCTATATTTTCTATAACCACTATCAAGTTATTAAATAAACAAGTTAAATTTCTGTTGAGATTCTCTCTCACATTTTAAGCAAACCTGGGTCCTTCAGCCTTTCCTTTTATGCCCTTTGTAGCCAAACTTCACTGGTCTCTCCATAGCCTTTCACCAATGAGTCAATGTGGATCTACTGTTGGGGAAGGATGTCAAAACTGGGCACAGTACTCCAGATGAAGCCTCATGAATGCTGAGTGGATGGAGCTAACATATTCTCTTGACCACCTATCTGCTTATGGATTATTAATACCACAAGGTGCATACTTAGTCCTCATTTTTGCAACGGCTTACCACTATCATGTTCAGTTACCGTCACTGAGGACTTCATGCAGAGTTGCTCCCTAGTCAGTCTCCATGACCTTTGCATTATTTTTCTTTGGACTTCATGAGATTTTTGCAGCCTGTTCATTCAGATTGTCAAAGTCTCTCCAGGATATCCATTGCTCTTCCGTATTTCTTCTAAATTGTGAATATGAAGGAATATCCTAGTCCATCACGCTGTCTGTTGATGAATACTTTAAACAACAGTTACCTCAGATTCAACTCCTCATACCTGGCTGCCAGTCATACTTTGAACAGCTGACAATTAGTTTTTCAACATTGTTGTCAAGACGGTCTTTTGCTCACTTTACAGTCCACTCATCCACTCCATATCTCTCAGTTTAGCTATAATGACACCATGGGGCACCCTGCTAAAAACTTTTCTAAACTCAAAGAAAAGAACATTTCCTCTCAGTCACTAAGCCATTTATCTCAACATAGAAGGAAATCAGGCATTTGTTCTATGTGAATTTGTGCTGATTTCTTCCAGTCACCCATGCACAAGGAATTAGCTATCAGGAAGGCTGTTCTCCCAGGAAGTGAAGCCAGGTTGACTGACTTACTCTTTTCTGGAACTTTTTTCTTGTCTCTTGTAGATAGTTTCAACAATTGGTCTTTTCCAATCATTAGGAAATACCCATTGCCATAAAAGAAAAAATCCTGGGCAGCAACTCCCACAGAGCCAGGTGATCCATAGAATTTATCAGCTTCTCTCTGATAGCCTCCCCTTAATTAACAGGACTGAAGAGAACAGGATTTGACTTCCTTTATTCTTCATTCTAGGACTGTGTAGTCATTCTAGATTTACTTAAGGTCCCCATTAGCAGTATCACTGATTACTCATATGAGCAAGAAGCAAACAGTAGCAGACTGAGGACTGGGTAAAAATCAGCAAACTCTTCACAGTATTCCAGATTTGAGGCCCAGATAAGCAGCAAGTGTCTCAAGAAAACAGATAAGTTTTGCAGATGATTTTCATCCTCCTTTACAGTAAAACTGGTGTTTCCTTTCTTGTTTGACTCATGACTTGGATCAGACATAGCAGTTCAGGTGAATCCCCATTTCTCTAACAAAAAAACTCTAAGGATAAGCAGCCTTCTTTTTGTCAGAAATCAACATCTTCCATCTCCTGATGTGATGGCAGTGTCTGTACTTACTCCACTTGAGCACAGCAGATAGCTTTCTTTCCTCCTGGGAAAGCAAAACGAGCTGTACTCTTGCCCATAGAATTCCTCTTAAAATGACACATTGACCTTCCAGTTGTCTTCTCTGCTATTATGGCTATTCTCCATCTTCAATCTACTAATCAGGTAGTTCATACATGTCTCCAGAACACAATTATGTAGATTAGACTAGACTTTCCCATCTTGAGCCTCAACATCATTTCTCTCAAAGATCAAGACCTCAGCAGTTCTGTACCCCTCCAATATATCCCACTGGGTTAATTTCAGTGTCTAATCCACTTAAAATGGCCTGATAATCCATGTAATCTTCTTCTAATAAATTGTTTATTTTAAAAATGTCCAGCTTTTTCACTAAAAAAAAAAAAAAGTGCATGTATATGTATAAACTACTTTTTATCTGATTAAAAAAGTAATGAAGTCAATTGTGAAATTACCACTATTTCAGTATTTTCTCCTTTTCTCCCTTCAATCTTTTAACTTTGTCTACAAGAACTGTAAATAAATACATATTGAGGTTAAAATTCTATATGAGAAATAACTTCGTGTTCTTACATGAGTGTTTTATGAATTGTTACCCTGAAGCTCTTTCCATGTAGCTTTTGAATTTCCCACCTCACTGTTCTGACAGCTTTTGAAGAATTCTTTCTTGTAACATGCAGCATCCAATCTAGAAATAAGCTTTGTACTTCAGTGACTGTTTAATGTTTATTTAAAATATCCAACCACTTTTAGCTTTTCAGTTTTCAAAGCTGAAATTAGCAGCAAAAATGATCTTTCTTAAGTTCTTTCCTAATCCACGATTTGCATTCTTTACCAATGAGCATTAAAGAATTCAAAAACATACATTATGGACCTATTTAAAATATGTGATTAACTGCTAATATGAGATATTAACTTGCAGTGCTTTGATATAAATGATCATGTACAATTATTCTATTATGGTTATTCAAAATTATATTTTTATTACATTTTGAAACCAATATGGTCAGTAGCTTCTCACAATGAAGGGGCAGCACTGATCTCTGCCCTCTAGTGATAGCGACAGGACCCAAGGGAGTGGCATGGAGTTGCATGAGGTGAAAGTCAGGTTGGGTGCTAGGAAAAGATTCTGCACCAGAACAGACTTCTGAAGACAGTGGTCACAGTGCCTTCCTGACAGAGTTCATGGAGAATTTGGACAATTCTCAAAAAATATGGTTTGATTTTTGGGTGATACTATATGGAGCCAGGAGTTGGATTTGATCATCCTTGTTGGTCCCTTCCAAATTGGAATACTGCATGATTCTATCAAATATATTCACTGGTGAAGAGAAAGATGTTGGTTCAGGTTTCTGTTCTGAACAGGGCAGTAATGAAGTAACCATCTGAAAGTAGCTTCGCCCTACTCTTGTACTGTAGACTTTGCAAAGACCGTTACGAGTCACAGGACTCCCTTTAATTAGTCACCTAAAATTAGTAATTCTAAAGCATTTTTTTAGATAATGATTGCTAAGTAGAAGTCAGTTGAATGCCCTATGACAAACCATACGGAAGAGGCAATGCGGGAACCTCCTTGCTGGAAGACATTTTTTGTTTTTTTGTCTCATGCTCTGATTTAATCTGCCAGTTCTAGCAACAATTAGCAGACTTTCCCAGAAAGTAGTGTTCATAGTGTTCCCACTGAGTGTTTGAACAACATCTCATGCATGTGATTCTGTATATTGGCTTATAAGACAATGTAGTTCAGTTAAAAGCAGCGTTTTTTTATACCACGAGGTATAAATATATTCCTACATACCACAAGGAAAACAAAGGATAGGTTGACCATATTACTTGTGGGACCAATTGATTTGTCTTGCCGCTGCATCCTTTGCTTTTGTAGTGCAAAACAAGAGGTTTACACAATTAAACTCTTCACTTTAAATTTACAATTAATTTTTCAATTATTACTAAAAATCTGTTGGCCAATTTACATGTACATCAGGTTCCTTATACACAGACTTTAACTGCTGTTAGCTGTGAGAGAAATAACACTGAGGCTGTTCCTATGGGGGAAAAGTGTTAGCATTCAGCTTTCTAATTATTAACACAATTAATCTTCTCTCATGCTTTTTTTAGAATTCCAATCAAAGTACTGAAAAATTTAGAATCTGCTCCATGGGAAAAAGAAATCTCAATAGGGCAGGATGTATAGATTTTCTATTCATAACTGAGGATTTGGGTTAACTACTCCTTGACAATGCAATCATGAACAAGGGTAGATGCTACTTCTGCTTTCTTTGTAGTAGTTCAGGAGCAAGAAGCCTGGCTTCAAGTCTCCAAAGAGTATTTACAAATGTGAGGTGATTATGCTAATTATCTGTGTGCATAGCAGCAGTTTAAAACTGCTGCAAGATGGATGCATGATTGAAAAACGAACCATTCAAGACTTAAATACCAGCAACAGACAGTGCTACTGTAAAGGTCTCAAAATCATTTAAGCATATCAGTCATCTACTCTTTGCATAAATACATAGCAAACACTCATTTTTTCTCTGTGAGAAGAGTTCCTGATGAAGACAAAAGAAAGTAAATATGATAAAAAAGTAACAAATAAAAAAGAGCATCATCAAGGCAGATAAGTAAATAATACAAGTGTTCATATGAAACACTCTGGATTGTTTCTTCTTCTGTCCACAAAACCCTGCCAAGCTCTTCTTTTTTAATACCCACAGAAAATCACACAAGCACTGATTAGACTGAGTTACAATGAGGGAGCCAATTTTATCCATTAAACTGAAGTACAGCGATGGGGAATTTCTCAGAACCGTGCACAAAGAAAATGCAGCAATGTTACTGACAAACAGCCTCACACTGTGAAAATCACCCTTCACTGCTTATGCAAGAGAAGTCCTGCCTCCAACCAACTCTGTTGGGGAATTTTTGCCATTGGCTGCAAAGACAGTATTCCAGCCAACCAGCCAATAATTCTGAGGTAATTTCAACATAATCATCAGTAGAGCTCCATCCTTTAATCAAATCACACAGTGACAGCCTTACACTTGTCTTTACATGAGACCACTTTGTGAAAGATAATATAGGGAAGAAGGGGGAAGGGAGTACTGATATATTTCTTCTTACAGCAGAATTTCCTCAGATGATAAGTTAAAAGCACTGCTACTGCAAAATTTGCTTCAAATATTTGTGCTCTAATGTGATGGCTATAACCATACAGGCAAAAAAATCCCACATCTTAGGTCTCCATTATTTTTTTTTCTGAAGAACATTCATGCAAAGAATTTTAAATAGAATCAAATATAAAAATAATAAAAATACTGTTGTTTTAAATAGCAACATCTATCTGAAATTCTAGTTGAATAAGTTTTATACCACAGTTCCCAAATGTTTCCATTCATAACTTCACTTCCATTTGTTCTTCAAGGCTTCCTTCCAGCTTTCCTAGTTTGGGAAATGCTGCTTTGATACCTTGAATTAAAAACTTATGTTGAGATTTTGCATGACTTTTAAAAATTATAAGGTAGGTGCAGCAGGTGATAAGAAAGCAATAGATGAAAGGGGAGGAAAAAGCAACAAGAAGCTATTTTTCCCATCTACACATAAAATTTTCACTTTAAGTATTTTAGAAAATGTTGGGTAGGTTTTTTGTTTGTTTGTTTGTTTGTTTGTTTTTAATGTAACTTTCTACATGCCACTAGATGTCTGTATGTGTGCCTATTGTTAATTTAATTTTTCCATTTCCCATGAATACATTTGCATCTTCTGTTGGTAACAAGAGTAGGGCTCTTATTCCTTCAAGTTTCATAAAAATAAATGTCAAAAACAAGGAAAGAAAACAAGGAAAGACAAGGAAAGACGAGGAAAGAAGAGGTGAGGTGAGGAAAAGAAAGGCTGGAAAGGGAAAGTGAAGAAAAAGGGGAAAAAGGAAAAAGGAAAAAGGAAAAAGGAAAAAGGAAAAAGGAAA